>NW_017308965.1:509-5005 GCF_000935625.1 Nanorana parkeri
CTGACTCCAGGGCGGAGCTCTCCTGACTCACAGGTGGGGGCTGAACACATCCCAGCATACTCTTCATGAGGGATGTACACAGGTGCACAATCAGGTGCTGGTCACCACCAAAGCATGGACCCAGGAATGGAGATTTCTTCCCACCCAGAGCTCTAAGAAATCTCCTGGCTCCAGGATCCCAACCTTGATCCAGAAAACCCAGAAAGAACTGAAAAGGCAGTTCTCTCCTGGTACCAGTAATGTCTTCCTGGAGCCACTCAGCCCCTCTGGCTGAGAACCCTGGGTGACTTTGAGGCCACCTAACACCGTGGTATTGCCTCACAATGCCACAGTACCTAATCACAACCAAATTACCATCGTGGAGCGTGTTCTGTCCCGTTTGTCGGAGTTTTGGGAGGGTCTCCTCATTTTAGGGGGTGATTTTAACCTTACCCTTGACTCCGCGAGATCCTCCTTCCATATCTCCTACGCTGCCCTCAAACACCCTAAAAAGTGCCTCCATTCCCACCAACTGATAGACGCCTGGCGTATTCAACACCCCTCGTCCAGGGATTATACCTTCTTCTCCCACCTACATCAAAGCTACACGCGTATTGATTACTTCTTCACACACTACAGCCAGCTAGCTAAAGTCCGACACACTGACATTGGAAACATCACTCTCTCTGACCACGCCCCTGTCCTCCTCACCCTGGACTTAGAGGATCCCCCACCGGGACCCTGGCAGTGGAAACTGAATGACACTCTACTCCAGGAACCTGGCTTCGCTGACTCGTTAGAGAGGGACCTTTCCATTTTTTTCGAGGAAAATAAGTCACCCGATATATCACCAGGTGTCATATGGGAAGCTCACAAAGCGACAATCCTGGGGTTGCTCATTGCTCAGGGCTCCAGAGTCAAGAAGCGGAGGTTGAAGGACATGAATGCCCTTCTAACACAGATCCACTCCCTCGAGACCCGCCACAAGAGCTCGGTAGACCCCACTATCGGTGCCGCATTGTGTGCGGCGAGAGAACAGCTACATGCCTTGTGCCTATTCAGGGTCAAAGCATCGCTACTTAAGTGCAGGCGATCTACACGCGTATTGATTACTTCTTCACACACTACAGCCAGCTAGCTAAAGTCCGACACACTGACATTGGAAACATCACTCTCTCTGACCACGCCCCTGTCCTCCTCACCCTGGACTTAGAGGATCCCCCACCGGGACCCTGGCAGTGGAAACTGAATGACACTCTACTCCAGGAACCTGGCTTCGCTGACTCGTTAGAGAGGGACCTTTCCATTTTTTTCGAGGAAAATAAGTCACCCGATATATCACCAGGTGTCATATGGGAAGCTCACAAAGCGACAATCCTGGGGTTGCTCATTGCTCAGGGCTCCAGAGTCAAGAAGCGGAGGTTGAAGGACATGAATGCCCTTCTAACACAGATCCACTCCCTCGAGACCCGCCACAAGAGCTCGGTAGACCCCACTATCGGTGCCGCATTGTGTGCGGCGAGAGAACAGCTACATGCCTTGTGCCTATTCAGGGTCAAAGCATCGCTACTTAAGTGCAGGCGATCTTTCTATGAATACGGCAATCAATGTGGGAAGTATCTTGCAAGAGCCCTGCGCAAGCAGCATGCCCGTACGTTCGTCCCCTCCATCACCGCCCCCTCAGGGACTAAACTCACCCTACCGTTGTCAATCGCAGACGCCTTTGCGGACTACTACAAGGACTTATATAACCTACCACTCACACCCTCTTCTCGAGACTCCCCCTTGCACTTCTCACACATAGCGTGATACCTCCCCCAATCGGGCTTGCCCTCCCTCCCACCCACCGTCGGATCCCTACTGGAATCACCGATCACTGCACTGGAACTTGAGGCCGCTCTGAAGCTTACCCAATCGGGTAAAGCACAGGGCCCAGATGGCTTCACACTCCCCTACTAGAAACGCTATCTACACATTCTTTCCACCCCCTTTCTAGCAGCGCTCAACTCCTTCCCCCAGGGTCACCCCCCACCTCCAGAATCTCTCATGGCGCACATCACAGTTATTCTCAAAGACGGTAAAGACCCCTCACTCTGCCCCAGCTACATGCCAATTTCCCTCCTTAACGTTGACATCAAACTATTTGCTAAAATACTCTACCTCTGCCTTGTGCCCCACCTGGGGGAGCTCATACATGCAGACCAATCGGGGTTCATCCCTTCACGGGAGGCGGGGGACAACACCACACGGGCATTGGGCATTATTCACTCTGCCCGGTCGAAGGCCACCCCCTGTGTACTCTTATCTACCGATGCGGAAAAGGCTTTCGACCGGGTAGAGGGAATTCCTCCGCTGTACTCTGGAGGCGGTGGGCGTGGGACCTCACATGCGTTCATGGATCAACTCCCTCTACTCCGCCCCATCGGCAAGGGTTTGAGTGAATGGCAATTTGTCATCCGCTTTCCCAATCACCAATGGTACCCGCCAGGGGTGCCCTCTCTCACCGCTTCTATTTGTATTGGCCCTGGAACCCTTTTTACGCACCATACGAGCCAACCCCAACATCCGTGGCATAGAGATGGGACCCACACACCATAAAATTGCTGCATTTGCAGATGACCTCCTCTTTTTCCTGTCTTCTCCTGATATCTCCATCCCGATGCTCCTCCACGAATTTAAAGTGTACGGATCACTCTCAAATTTCAAAATTAACTCTACCAAATCGGAAGCCTTTCATATCTCCCTATCGGGACCCTGCCTCCGGAGAGTATTGCATAATTTCCCTTTTAAATGGGCCCCTACCACAATTAAATACCTGGGCATACACCTCCCTAAGGACCCGACTCTGGCCTATGCCCTGAACTTCCCACCGCTCCTGACTCGCATAGCCACAGACCTACAAGTATGGACCAAGAATACAGTCTCCTGGATGGGCCACTGTAATATCCTGAAACAAACTATTCTCCCTCACTTTACCCGCTTCAAGCCCTACCGATCCCCATTCCCCCCTCCTTCTTCCACAGGCTACGCTCGATATTCACAGCATTTGCCTGGTCCCGGAAACCGGCCAGATTGAGCTATGACATCCTGAGGAGACCTAAACATCATGGGGGAATGTCTCTACCAGATGTCCACCTATACTATATAGCCACACACCTGACCCGGATAATTGACTGGTGCCACAAACTCCCTTCCAAACTTTGGATCACCCTGGAACACTCATAGTCAGAAGTCCCACTGGCCAATCTACCTTGGTGTACTTCGGCCCTACACCCCCATCTCCGGACACACACTACCATTGGCCCTACCCTGAAGATAGCTAGATCTGCTTTCACTTGGGGACCCCTTTCCCCCAACCCTCACCTCTCTTCGCTATACTCGACAATCCAGCTTTCCCCCCTGGTGTCGGCCCCCACACCTACTCAGCGTTGAGGGAACTGGGCAAGACCAAAGCCATGCACATCCTGGAGGGCAAATCCTGGCCCTCTAACCATGCACTTTGCACCCACCTGGCCTATGGCCCCCTTGACTTTTGGTCGGCCATGCAACTGTCCTACTTCTTGCAATCAGCCCCCGCCGCGAGCCACCTAAACAGACCCCTCACCACCTTTGAGCAAATTTGCACCCAAGAAGGACCCCCACGCCACACTCTCTCTTTCTGCTACCAGCTACTTATCCAACCCCCCACCCCACTGTGGTTTCTGATGAAATGGGAGGAGGATCTCCAAATTTGCATTACTCCGGACGATGCGGAGAAACTACTATCACTATCCTACCGTTCGTCCATAACTAACAGATACCAAGAATCGGGTTACAAGATAGTGTCCCGATGGTACCGCATTCCGCAAACACTACACTCGCTATTCCCAGACACTCCCGACCTCTGTTGCTGGCACTGCCAGCAACCAACGGCAGACATGCTTCACATTTTTTGGTTGTGCCCGGCTCTCAGGCAGTTCTGGGACCAGGTATGGACCCTGGCCCAGAGATTCATGGAGCACCAGGTGCCCCAGGACCCAACTTTCTTCCTACTACATCACAACTCCATTCCGACCCGCTCTTACACCCGCTCACTCCTCAAACACGTCGTCAATGCGGCACGGGCATGTATCCCCCCACTGTGGAAGAAAACTACAACGCCCCATATTGGCCAGGTCTTGGACCGCATACAAGACATCTACCTAATGGAAGACCTCACAAGCTCAATCAAAAATACCACCATACCCTTTGCCCACACCTGGTTCCCCTGGATGGAATTCATCTTGTCTTCATCTTGTCTCCTGAATACCTCATACTGAGACGGGATCCTGAGGGGAATGTACCGCCATCTGTGGGGTAAAAGAAACTGATCGGTATACCCTTCCCTACCATGGATCCTCCACTCCATCCTTTCCCACACCCCTCCCAAACTTCTCGCCATGCTACCCCTGACCCTTCCCTCCGACTTCGCTACCTCTCCCCCTTTTCTTTCCCTTTCACTAACCCCATCATTCTCTCCTCCCCCCCCCCCCCCCCCC
>NW_017308965.1:7079-28734 GCF_000935625.1 Nanorana parkeri
ACCCCTTTCTCCCTAGGATACATGCGACTCAATAAAAGCCATGGATACCTCATAAGCTGTTGGCAATACTTTTGGAATGTTACCTTTTTTAGAGATTATCCCCCCCTACCCCACCCCTGCTAACCCTTACTGAATGCACTATCACAACCTTCCTCAGGGAAACCCTACGATGCCCTAATTTAATTGACTATGTTGTCCCATAATGCGAGGCAGAGCAATGCACACAACCAATGTAACTGTACTATTGACCTGCTGCCTTCTGTATGTACATTACTGTGTGTGGACTTGTTTGACACTATACTGCTAATCTTGTCATACCCCTGTGGAATCGAACAAATTTTTCTTTTACAAATATCTGTTATCCATCTGTGAACTATGCAAAATCCTAAATAAAGACTTTATAAAAAAGAACTATGTGATGTAAGAAACAATGGGGGAATAAAATTTACTAAAACTGGAGCAGACAGAATCTGGAGCAAGCACCCATAGTAAACAATCAGCTTCTTTCTTCAGTTTGGCAAGTTAAGCCTTGAAAATTTAGATAGATGTTGGTTGATTGCCATTCACAGCTGCCCCAGATTCTTTCTGCTCCAGTTGTGACAAATTCCCCTCAATGTATAGTGTGCAGCAGTCAGCAGAAGGTATCATACTGCCCCTTATATTGCCAGTCAGCAGGAATCCGAAAAAAAATCCCGGGAACTGTGGTCAGTGGGAGGAAAAAAAATGCCCGGTGTTGGTGGTTAGTGAGAGGAAAAATTCCCTAATGAGGGAAAAGGAGCGCATTGGTGCTCAGTGGGGGGATAAGAAAGTGGGTACTGGAGCTCATTGGGGGGAAAGGTGGAACACTGGTGCTCAGTGAAGGGATAGACAGAACATTGGTGTTACTGGGGGGATATTATTGATCAGTGAATCCCTATAACCCCTCTATTTGCTGGCCAATGACACATTACATTTTCTCATAAACATTGCATTCTACTGGATTAAAAAAAGCCCCACCAACGGTCAGTCAATTCAACATTTGCTTTCTTTTAATCGTCTTTTCAGCTACATTTGTTATATATACATACCTATACACAGTATAGTTTATTCACAGGTAATATAGAAGTATATACTTGGAATGTTCCTAAACGGTCTGGCCCTAACATCGATGAAACGGATTGTTTGACATGGGCTTACTATTCTGATGTTGACCAAGTAAAGGTGAGTTTTATTCTTTTTGATTTTGATATACTTCAGAGTTAAAGGATTTTTGAAAATCCTAATTACCTGGTGGTTATGCTATTTCTTTGGCTTCCACACATCACAAGTCACTGACCTGAAATATGTACGCATATCAGCAGCTCTAACATTATGCTGACTTGGCGAACATCGTGCTTGTTCCTAGTCAGTGACTCAGAAGGCATTGAGGCCAGAGAGTAAGGTAACTAGCATCTGCAAAAGGAGATGATCAACAATGGCAGCCTGCATATTTCTCAGTGCATATTTCCTTTAGGGCTTGTTCACACCAAATGCAGACCAGATCTGCATGAGTTTCTACACACGCAGTGCAGTGTGTTATACTGCGTTTTTTGCCACGTTTGTGATGTGTTCCAGGCTGTGTTTTGTAAAAAAAAATATATATATATTATTATTTTTTTACGTTTAAAATGGGCTTTCAGTGCGTTCCAGAGCGTTTGCATGCATTTTTTATGTGTTTACATGCGTTCCAGAGCAGGTAAAATAGGGCTTGCTGCAGTTTTTTTTACATGCTCTGGAACTGAACGCTGCGGTGTGAACTAGAACCCAAAATACCATTGGAATAGATTGGACGCAGTTTTGATCCGGTCTGTAACTGCTCTGCTCCTGGAACGCGCTTGGTGTGAACAAGCCCTTAATCATTCAAGTGACACTAAACTCAGAAGTTAAATCTTAAAAATACATTCAAGTACCTTAACTATTAACAAATCAGACCTTCAAATGCTCTCTGTGTGCTGACACTGTCCTTCCTTCTGGAGGGTGGTTAATTTTGTTCCCCACGGTCCCATTAGTGTACTAATTTGTATTGAGATTGTAGTCTATCACAGGAGTGAGGTTAGAGCGGTGGCTCTTTTACAACACACACAGGGACCACGGGGAACAAATGAAGCCACCCTCCAGAAGAAAGGATGTGTAAGCACCAATTCAAAGATGATTTGAGAATCTACAGCTAAGTGATACACAAATAAGGTACATTTTTGTTAATAGTTAGGGTACTTGAATGCAATTTTAAAATGTACCTTCTAAGTTTAGTGTCACTTTAACACTAGACCTACAGTTGCTGGTCTTTTGTTACACATGTAATATTTTAGATTACCACAAAATGATCACCAAACACATGTAGACGAGGTAAACGTTTCCTGTAAATTGGAACAAATTTCAGATTGCATCCCATTTTCTTACTGACAAACAACTGCATAGAGAAATTATTGCTTCAGTAACTTGACTAATTATAAAATGTTAGAAACTCTTTACAAAAATGTCTCTAAAACTTAGGAGCTCAGTATTGCTCCCTGGGGCAGTCCTACACAGCCTGATTACGAGAAGAGATGCCCAAATGAGGCTAGGATCAAGTGATGTATGGCCACCATTTGCCATCAGTTAAATTGACAATCAAAACTTTGTTTGGTCTTAGTTATATGTGGAAGAAGTGTTAAGTTCTAAAAGTTTTTTTTTTATTGCCATCTGTGTTTCTATTGGAGTGATTACACCTTATTACTTGTGCTAGTGACAGGGAGTCACAGGAATGAGGATTGCTTATACTCAAAGACAGCAATACAAATTCTGTTTTTATGTAACATTTAGATCGTACATCACTAAAAAATGATTTTCTTTAATTGGAAACTCCAGCCACAACATTCCTGTACATCGTGGGGAAAGGGTGTCTAACAACTTTTTATCCATGTGCGGACCCCTGTGTGATAGCATAATTTATATGACAAGGTCTCACATACATTTGGGTCCATAGGTGACATTAGGCATCTAGCAGACCCCTAATTAATCCTTAAAGTGACAGTAAGCTCAGGGGTTAAATTGTAAAAAATCAATTAAAATACCTTAACTATTAACAAAACCGTATTTTAATTGTGCATTAGTCAGCTGTAGATCTTCAAATGATCTCTGAATTGGTGCCGACACTGTCCTTCCTTCTGGAGGGTAGCTACTTTTGTTCCCCATGGTTCCTGCGTGTGCACACACCTTTCCAGAGGCGCTGATGGTGCACCTGGCTGTCACCCACAAGCACTGTCAGTGTAATTGGAATGGTGGATAGGTGGGAGCCAGGTGAACACACCTTTCCAGAGACACTGACAGTGCACCTGGCTGCCACCTACAAGCACTGTCAGTGTAACTGAAATGGTGGCTAGGTGGGAGCCAGGTGCACACACCATTTCAGTGACACGGACTGCATACATGCATACACTTACCCCTCTGATGGCATGGCTGGTCTCCAGTTCTCCAGCAAATCTTGGTGGGTGTGTCTTCATTCTCCTCTTCCCTCCAGCTCCTTCTGCATGCCCCAGTGCTTCTCTTTCCACCTACTGCTCTTCTAGCTCCTGCCTACTGCTCCTCCTCCTTCCTAGTCCTCCTCCCAGTGTAAAAATCAAATCACAGTGTGCGTGACTCATGCACACTGTACATTGCTTTTGTTTACATCTCTGGAATAAATGATTTTCTGGAGATGTAAACCTTCCGGTATGACCCGGCAGCCAGATAAAGAATTCCCGGTATTGCCAGGTCTTTTCCAGAAAGTTCCTACCTATGGCCATCTATCAGTGAAAAATAATGCCCATATGTTTTAGGCCCTTTCAGACAGGTAGTCTGATCAGGTCCGTCTGTCAGTTTTTCAGGTGGATCTGATCAGAAGCCCAATATTAGTCCTTAGGCAGCCGGATCTAATCGGACATGTGTCTTCTTACATTCGATTACCCCCAACTCCATCTAGGTCTGGGAAATAAAAAGGACGGAACTGAGACATCTGCTACTAACATCTGTTCCCAACTGTTCTGATCAGCAGGGGATCTGTGCATGGATCCCGATGATCGGAATGGACAGCGCTCGTTTGAGGACCCACTGAATCAGTTTTCATGTATGGCTGTGAATGGGACCAGTTCACACCGCTGTGATCCATTGAGTTCTGTTGCAGTGTGATGAAGAAAAAGCAGAGCATGCTCTATTTTTTTTCTGCGCAATATAACGAAAGCGTCAAAAACAGATGTCAACACAATGTAACGGAATGGCAGTAACAAAAAAAACTAAGAAGTTTGTCCACTCATGATATGTTAATTAAAATATAAAAGATTAGCAAAACATTTTTTACAAAAAGGCAACGCATTGGAAGTTGAAATTGCAAGTCAATGGTTCTCAATTTACTTACATTTTCGGTCAGATTATGGTGTGCACAGGCCCTGAAAGGGACCTTATAAGAAACAATCTATGGTGGAGATTTGTGAATACAAAGGTCTTACAACTGAAAAAAGAAGCTAAAACATCTATTTTTTTTCCATAGGATACGTACAGTGGATTGATTGGAACTATTGTGGTTTGTAAAAGATCATATAATCAATTGGAGGCACCAGATTTAAGATTAGTTCTACTTTTTATGGTGTTTGATGAAAATAAGTCCTGGTATCTGGATGAAAATATCCAAAAATATTGCTTGAATCCCAGTGAAGTGGACAAAAATAGTGATTAATTTATTGAAAGCAATATGATGCACAGTATGTATTTTATTACTTTCTTCCTGTATATGGCATGTTTTTCATTGCTAATGGATTTTTACATGTGCATGTTATCTTGAAGACAAAGCAAATGTCCAGCCTGCTTGTGAATTTACAGATACTACGCCAAACTACTAAGGCAATATCTATGACCTGTAATACATTGTATGGTTGACATTTGCACTTTCACAAAAGACCAGGGCTTTTCTTTTTAGACACATATAGCATCCACATTCAAGTGAAAAAAGAGACAATAAAAAGAGTACTGTTAGGCAACATCCACACTTGCCACATGTGGGAACATATGCAAAATTGTGCGGTTTTGTATGTGTTCATGATATATGCAAATAATGGATCTTGCTTGCGGTGCCATTTATTGTTAATAGCACCCCAAACGTTTCAAGCAAGACATGCATTTTTGTGCATGCAAAAACACATGACAAACATGCAAAATTTGTAGTAAAAAATGTGCAAAGCTACATAAGCTTCTTGGTCGCTAATAGGGCAGTCCATTGAAATAATTGCACTGAAATACAAATCCTTCTTCTCAATTAAGACTCTGAATTTTACTTATACCTACCAAAAAATAAAACCTAAAATGCTAGCAGAACGGACCTGTCAGAATTGTGCCATGAACACACAGATTTAAATGAAGCCAATAAAAATTATAAACATGTTATAATTAGGGATGCACAGATATCGGTTTTATGGTATCGAGTATGAGTATCGATACTTTGCTTTCAGTACTCGTCGATACCAAGTACCGATACCAGTGCTTCTGCTGGCATGGAGCAGGCCTCCCGGACAATCAGGAAGCCGTGTGGTAGGTAATATCACTCCTGCCCGGCTTCCTGATTGCCCGGGCAGCTGGCTTCATGTTGTTTGCCCGGCTTGATTGTGATTGGCTGGGTCGCTGGTTTCCCGGCCAATCAGCATCGAGCCGGCTTCCTGAGTGTCCGGGAAGGGGGCCTGGTGGCATACCTCATATCGCCGAGTGAACGTCCCCTCCTCTCTCTGCTGGCATCCATCACCAAGATGGCCGCCGGCAGGCATCCATAAGACGATTGCGCACGTATTGGCAAATCAATAGGCCCGTAACTGAACTGGTATAACGGATTTGTAAAGAGTATACAACCACATTTCCTGAGTTTGTAATAAGTACATAGTTTTCAAAACTGAAAAATTAGCTATGCTCATTCCTCACTATAGAGGGGTACTGTCAGCTCACTGACGGTTAAAGGAGAACTATGGGGTCAGTGTTTTTCCCCATAGTTCTCCTTAGGGTAACGGGAGGACACAAACTAGCGTCCTCCCGTTGCCCTCAGCTCAGTATACCGCGAGCTACACCTCGCGGTATACTGAGACGCCGCAGCCGGAGCGGATCCCGACATCGATGTCGAGATCCGCCCATCTGTGTGAGTGACAGCTGGCTCTGCCTATCTAGAGGCAGAGCCAGCTGTACCCGCCCCCTCCCCTGTCCGTTCCGCCAGTCAGCGCTGGCAGATCGGAGCGGGGAGAGGGGAATCCAGCCCCGCCCCCTGTCACGGCAGAGAGCCGTGACAGGATCGAGAGGTGAGCGAACCCGGTATGTGTTCGCTCACCTCCCGATCTACTGAGCCGACCTGTGACAGTCTCATTGTCACAGGTCGGCTACAACTATGAGGTGAGTGGAAATCACTCATCTCATAGTTCTCCTTTAAGAATCCAGTGCTACAGTCATTTCCAGTAAGACAGAGAACATCGGGTATGTCTGCGTATACGTAAAAAAAACCAAAACACTGCATTGCTTTACTTACTGGGTCTCATCCAACAGTAGTGCTAATTCATTGACTAAATAATCACACCGCTATTTGACTCCTAAGGATTTTCTTACAGGTATCAATGGAAAAATGTATGCCAACACAAAACTGATTATGAATGTTAGGGATCATGTGGTCTGGCACATCATGGGTATGGGGAATGAAGTGGATATACACACAGCACATTGGCATGGCCACAGCATGAAATTTACGGTAACCACATTTACTGTGATTAGGACAAAACTACTTTTCATTATTTATTTCAGTTTAAATAACGTGTTTACTGACTAAAGTTGATAAGTGCTGTAAGTTGACTTGGTAAGTATAGTAAGTGTGATAATGCTTATCGAAAATACACAAAACACCTGACATCAATCTGATGGGGACTCAAGAGCAGGGATGTGAGATATAGGACTCATTTCAGTTGATGAGGGTGCTCTCCGCACACCTTACAGCAATCCCGGCCAGTAAGAATGATGGTGCTTGTAGTGACTACCACGGATGGCACCGTGCAAAATACGAAATGAAAAAGCAGGTCACCAGCACTCAAATTATTTAAATAGATATGTCCTTTTCAATGGACAATTATGTCACGACAATCAACAAAGCCGACGTTTCGGGGCCGCGCAGGGTCCCTTCTTCAAGGCAGATAGATGAGTGCTATCTGCCTTAGATTGAGCATAGATTGAGTGCTGGTGACCTGCTTTTTCATTTAGATATAGGACTCATTCACACCAGGTTAATTAAGCTGCATTAATGCATGGGCTGGAGTTCGTACACCTATCATTTTTGGTGTGTGTGCTGCCATCAATAGGAGCCAAAATCCATAAAGTACACATTTTATGAGTTACAGTTACACAAGAGAAAGGTTGTAATTCATCCAAAGCTTCAAAGCCTGTGATTGAGCAAGGTGCCCCCAAGGTTTAAAAGCACTAATCCGTAGGAACTTTGCTTAACACCAATACAAGTGAAGTACCTTAGTATATGCAATCCAGTGTAGTGAGGAATACAAAGACTTGTGTATTTAGGACACAAAACAAATAGATGACCCAGTATAGAAGGGTGGATTCTGAAAATTAGTGCTCAGCAGTCTACCTACTTAAGGAAAAGGGACATTCTTTTGAAGACAGAGAGGACAACTGGTTTGCAAGAGGTTTTAGGAACAACCATTCCTAAACAGAAGGGCCAGATCTTCAACACCATCTGTCACCCATTTATAATCCTGTTTTAACATCTTTTCCCCTGGTGATTTGACGATTTACACCTTCAGCCATTTAACTTAGTTGATTACCTGTGTCCCAAACTTCATGGCACAGTGTGATTGGATTAAATAATTAGAACAGCGTGATTTCACAAAATGTCACACCTCCCATCAGGGTTTTTTCAATTAGCATCTACCTAGACACAGTCTATTGTGATTAGATTAAGGTGACTGATTTACCAGTATGACTGTAAATGCTGGGGTATGTTCTAGGTACTCAATAGAACCAGAGAAGCTGCTGGGATAAAAAGAAAAATGTTTTCAGCATTATAGCATAAAGTCCTGTTCAATATACAGTCATGTAACAGTCACGGACAATGGGAGGGGGTGGGTATGGCTGGCTCTGCCTCTCGATAGGCAGAGCCCACTGTTAATCAGCCAGCGAGGTGGATCTCGACAGTAATGTCGAGAACTGTCCCAGCTGCGGCACTCTCAACATATAGCAGGCAATAGCCTGCTATATACACTGAGTTTGGTTCATGGGAGGACGTTAGTATATGTCCTCCCATGACCATAATGAGAACTATAGGGGGAAAAAAGGTTACCCAATAGTTCTCTTTTAAGTAAGAAAACAGTTTAAATGTGCCTTTTCATCTGGAAATAGTATGTACACCATTGGCCTCAAAAGCTTCTATTGCCCCTGAAGCGGAAATTATTTCTTGTAGGCATCTTGTATAACTGAACACGAGCCTCTGACATCGACTCAGTACACTTTTTGATCACTTCTCCATGCAGAACTGTGCAGACCCAGAAGCAGCAAAGCACCCCCAAACCAAAACATTTTCACCACCATGCTTCATAGTTGGTTTGAGGTTGTTATCCGGAAGTGCTGCATTTGGTTTGTACCAAACACATCTATTGTTACTGTGGTAAAACAACTCTATCTTTGATTGATCGTTTTTTTCCAAACATTGTTCCAGAAGGCCTGATCTTTTCCTACAGATTCAATGGCAAACTGTAATCTTGTTCTAATGTTCTTTTTAGACAATATTGTATAAAATTCTTATTTTTTCTGTAATTTCTACTAGCCGTGTATTTTATTGGTTTGCTTGCTATTCAGCTTCAAGCTATGCCAATGAAATGTATAACTTATTATGGGAATACAGATGCTCTCCTATTCTGTGATTTCAATAAGTCAGCTCCCCCCATGCCTAGGCATATTTCTGTGACATTAGCAGATACAGTATATGCCTTGCATATTATGAAAGCAGGATGTTGTTTATACTGTATACTGTATATGTATGGATAACCTCCAACTGGCATTATAAATGATGGTTTCATGTTCCATAATGACAATTAAGCTTTAGTACAGGACATGCAAGCCTACTAATTAACCCATTGCTCATTTTCTGTTATGTAGAGGGGCCGCGAACTCCAGGCAGATGTAATTGAATTTCTTCCTGGCACTTTCCAAACTGCTTCAATGATAGCCAGGAGCCCAGGAACATGGCTTTTGCACTGCCATGTGGATGACCATCTGTATGCTGGAATGGTGACAGTGTACACTGTGAAAGAGAGTAAGTAGAATATACCCAGAAAATAATCTATTATGTGATAAAAAAAATTTTTTTAGATCGGCTCATATAGAGCCACACCAAGTAACACAGTCAGCCAAACACATCAACATATGATCCTCATAAAAAACATGATGTACTGTGTATCAGTCATTGGCTGCAGGTTCAGCCTGTTCGATTGTCACAATCAGCTGATGGCTGACTCGTTTCCAGGCCACACCCCCTTCCTGAGAGCCAATCCTCACCAGAATCATGACAGACTTCTGACTGGTCAATTATACTTTGCCATTTTCTGTCACCACAGTAACCTGGAATACTGAATAGCCAGTCACATGCAGGTGGGTGTTAATAAAGCAGCATACCTACATTAGCTGTCAAAAACAACTGATGTGCAGCCAAAATCCTCAATATAAGGATGAACAGCTTCCATTTGTGACACAGGAGCTCAGATAGACAAAAATACCAGCACCTATTATCACGCCTTCTTGGCATTGTATAAAACCACCCAACAATCTTATACAGGCCAATATAATTTGGCAGGTCTGGTTTCAATGGGGGTTATTCACTATTGAGCTCAATAATATAACCGTAGCTTCGGCTGATCTTTCGGCTCTCTTCGGCGGCCAGAGCCCTTCGGTTCCGAGGAACCGAAGGGCTGCTGTACGGGCTATTCACAATAGCCCGTAAAGCAGCCGAAGGTGGCCGCGCAGCTCAGCCGAGCCGAAGGCATATGCTTCGGCTTAGATATGAGCACAACAAAGAATATGTAATTCGTTTCGTCAAAGGAAACACATTTTTATGTTGTTTTGGATTCGGAGGCAATAAGCCGTACACTAAAACCACAGAATGAGCAGCGGCCACCATTTTGAAGTAGATCTTGGTGTATACTAAGATGGCGGTCAGATCAGCCATTGGCTGCAGATTGGCTGCCGATCTGGCCACCGCTTGTTCAGTGTGTGACGTCACTGTCATGTGACATCACACGTTCCGCCTCCAAGATGGCGGCGGGCATGTGCAGAACACGTCGGCATGTTCTAAAAACGCATTTATGTATGGCCGAATATAATTTTAGTATATTCAGGCATATATTACATTTGTTATTGCGGATTCAGACGAACCGCCGAATCAACTGATTCTAATTGATTTGCAGGTTTGTCCAAATCCAAATGCACGTGTTCTTCGGCTTGACTGA
This sequence comes from Nanorana parkeri, assembly GCF_000935625.1. Classification (NCBI taxonomy): domain Eukaryota; kingdom Metazoa; phylum Chordata; class Amphibia; order Anura; family Dicroglossidae; genus Nanorana; species Nanorana parkeri. Next base: position 17,579 of record NW_017308965.1, read on the forward strand.
GCTGAAGTTACAGTCGAAGCGGGGCGGGCGAACAGCCTGCCGAAGGCCGGCCATTTGCCCCGCAAATGACAGATCAGCATCCCCAATGACAGATCAGCGTCCCCAAATGACCTGGGGACACTGATCTGTCATTAAACAACAAGTGGGCGGAGCCAGCCGTGACATCATGGCCGGCTCCACCCAGTTGTTATTAATTGGCCGGGACCTGCTAGAAGACTCTAGCAGACACCGTCCAATAAGAAACAGTTGGGCGTAGCTAGCTGTCACTGCTAGCTCTGCCCAATAGTTTTTCCTTTTTTATTATTTTTTTAAATTTTTTTAAATATCTATTTATTTTACTATTTATTTACATTTTTTAAATATAATTTTTTTAACCTTTTTTTACTACTATTTTTACTGATTTTGTATTCTGCTCGGCACCATGGAGCAGAATAGCCGAGCCGAATACCGCTCGGCAGCATTCGGCTATTCACTCACTGCCATTTGGCCCCTATGTGAATAGGGGCGAACGGCAGCAAGTGAGGTGCTGGAGCTTCGGCTCAGCTGATCCAGATGTTGGATTGGCTGAGTCGAAGTCCCTCTGACCAAAGGCTGCCGATGTAGGGCTGAATTCAGCCGTACTGAGCCGGAGTGAATAGCCGAACATCGTTCGGCTCTGTTCACTTCAGCTCGGTTATTCACTCGGCTGCCTTCTGCAGCTGAGTGAATAACCCTGTATGTCTTGAGCCTAGCCATATTCCAATAGTTAATACATAGCTGCCAATAATATATCTGGAAAGACAAGCTTATACATTTCTTACAATAATTAATATTATAACAAATTATACCTCATTATTTGGATAGTTGAAAGAGATATTCATATTAAAAACTATCAAGGTTATTCACATAAGTGTGAAAAGTTTAGAGAAGGCAGGAGAAGTGAACAATCTAGGCCAAATTAGCTGATTTGGAAAAATTCTCCAATTCAGCTCACTTTCCAGTTCAGCTATGTTGTCCTAGAATGTTCACTTCTCCTGCCTTCTCCAAACTCATCCTTTTGTGAATAACCCTGTATATGTTCCCTAGAGTTAAGAGACACCACTTCCTCTGGCGATGCTGTGTTGTGGCAATTCCCTTTCCACTTAGCCCAAGACCCCTCATTCCAGCCCACATTTCAGGAAGCCTGGAGAAAATTCTATATACATAAATGGCGACCCGACTATCTGCCCCCATTTGCTTCGGGAAACTGGGAAAGCCTTCTCGAGCGGCAAGATCCTGTCATATGTGTCAGCAAGGAAAAAAACAGGCCAAACTGCAGTTCGTTCAAGCCAGCTCATCCTTATGTCTAGTGCAACATCACTTGACCAACAATCCTACCCCACTACGGAGATCCCAATGGCAGGCTGCCAATAATCGGTTTGTTTATTGGGCGGAACAACAGAACGACTCCTATCAGAATCATATTAATTTGAACTATCACAAATTTTGGAACAAATCAGGAAGGTTTCTGGCCAACAAGCCTAGACATGCCTTGCCTACTGTAATCTCTCCAGCAGAAGCTGGTTTTGTGAAAAACTGTGTCTAATATACATAAGGTATTGGCAGCTCCAGAATTTACCAAGAGACACCCTGCTACAAATATAGTGATATCACTTGATGCAGAAAAAGTTTTTGATAACGTGCACTTGCAATGGCTTTTCAATGGAGTTCTGCAGGTGAAGGGCTTTTCAGGTCGCTTTCTCTCCTTCGTTACTAACATGTATAACTCCCCTAAAGCGAGGATATATACTCCTGGATTTATATCTTCCCCCTTCCTTCTACTCAAAGGCACACACAAAGGCTGCCTCTTTTCCCCTCTCCTATTTAACATAGCATTATAACCTCTCTCCAGATTTTTACAGAACACTCATGATTTGACGAGCGAACAATTTCACCATTTGCAACTCAGGTTCTCCTTATTTTCTGAGGACATATTACTTTTTACGTCCTATCCATGACCTCCCCTACATACAAAAGGTATTCAACTCTCATGGTTCAATTTTAAGACTACACATTAACCCTTTCCCTGCCACCGACGTATGGCTTATGGCAGAACAAAAATGTTCCCAGCCTGTCACGTTAGTATGCCTTATTTCAGTGGCATTTACCATTCTGCTATAAGCTCATGGTCGGTTTAGCGGCCATAAACTTATATTAGAACGGTTCCCCTGATGGTCCCCTTTAAATTAATATCTGTCATCAGCAGCTGACAAGCCGCTGACAGCTATTAGCAAAAATTCCGGGCGTGGTGTGGCCAAAATGGTGTTGCCAGCTTAGGTGTAAAGCGTTCCCGAGGGCTTGGAAGCAAAAGGGTTAATACTTCCAAGAGCGAAGTTCTCCCATTGACAAGCAAAGATAGAATCTCTTAGCACACCATCTCAGACTTCTCCATTGCCGTGAACTACATTACATACAGTATTTTGGTATTGAGATTGGTAAAACCCCTTCCTCCATCTGAACCCCTAAACTATGGCCTACTGACTGCAAAAATGTGTAATGAGCTACAACAATGAGAATCTTTGTCCAATCTCGCTTTTTTGGAGAATACGTCTGGTTAAGATAATTATCTTTGCCAGACTCTTATATTCTATGCAGACCATACCAATTCTATTACAAAATGCTGATGTTACCTTGCTTAACTGCTCCTTTTTGAAATTCATCTGGCAAGGCAAATGGCCCTGTATTGCATCTACATCTTACAAAGGGAGAGGAGGCATGTCTTTTCCTGACACCAAACTTTATACCCTAGCTTGTGTAGAATATGCTTAATTACTGCCCCCTTTATGAGCAAAATCAATTGCAGAGTACTGCAGATCTGAGCCTCTATCAGTGAGACTTTGACTGGTTGTGACATATATTAAGTTTAGTTTCTGCTGGAATCTGAAAGGACTTGACGGAGTTTGAGTCTCTGCAATGGAGACACAGTCAACCAGTGCAGCATAGAACTACAAGGCCCAGAGACCACAGCAGAGAGGGGGGAAGGACTGGGATAATCTTTAGACATGTGCGATTCGTTTAGTTACGAATCAAAATTCGTACGAATTTTCCTGAAATTCGTAAATTCGGAAGCATCCGAAATCCGAAAAATCCGAAATACGAAATTCGGACCCGGAATCCGTTAACGGAATTCGTATTTCGGATAAAAAAAAAACAACTACCACATCGACTCCAATATTAACAAAGGTATTTTTGCTTTTTAACTTCATCATAACGAATGTTCGTAAAGTTACGAAAATGTGCCAAAACTAACGAAAATTCGTATTTCGTACACGAATTACGAAATACGAAGTAACGGATATTCCGAAACGAAACAAATTTTTTGACGGCGCACACGTCTAATAATCTTTCTAAAATGTGCTGAAATCGCTCTGCAGCCTTGCAAATAAATGGATGTGTCTGGACCATCTGCTTATCAGAGTAAAGACACTGCTACCACTGCCATCGCCATTAGAGACTTAGACTGTCGTCACTGTGAAAGCAGGCATCTGGAGGACCACAGAAAGAAGATTCAGAGACTGTGACCAGTATCCTTCTTCCACCTGAGAGCTGTCTGGAGATGCTAGCTGGAGAGGGGAATCCCTTTCTCTGGCACAAGAGGGAATCGCCAACGGAGATGGAGACCCATCATCAATTCGGTGAGACTGACTTTCTCCTTCTATTAAGAGCTCTCCAACTTAAAAGAGTCCCAACGTTGCCAAGAGATTATTAGACCTGCTGCTCAGTAGTGTAGCACCGGGCTCAAAATTTCCACTCGCCTGCTCGCATTTGGCGAGTGGAAATGCAGTGCAGGCGAGTGGAAATTCCTGTCAGGCTTGCGGTCGCAGATCGCGTACCTGACTCGTGGGAGCAGCTGCTTCTGCTGGTCTGTCTCCCTTCCTTTCGGCCGGAGCTCTTCACTGAGCTCCGGGTCGAAAACGGAGTGATTAGTAATGTCTGCAGACCTTACTAATCACACCAGATCACCAGGGATCTGCCTGCTCGCCTCCTCCCTGCAGAAAGACAAGCAGGTGAGGGGGCTTCCTTGTATTATGTTACATTGTGGGGGCAAGGAACAAGGGGAGGGGATTATGTTATGTGTGGGGGCAGGGAACAGGGGGGATTATTTTGTTATGTGTGTGGGGGGCAGGGAACAGGGGGAATTATTATGTTATGTGTGAGGGGCAGGGAACAGGGAGGATTATTATGTTATGTGTGTGGGGGCAGGGAACAGGGGGGATTATGTTATGTGTGGGGCAGGAAACGGGGGGGATTTTTATGTTATGTGTGGGGCAGGAAACGGGGGGGATTTTTATGTTATGTGTGGGGCAGGAAACGGGGGGGATTTTTATGTTATGTGTGGGGCAGGAAACGGGGGGGATTTTTATGTTATGTGTGGGGCAGGAAACGGGGGGGATTTTTATGTTATGTGTGGGGCAGGAAACGGGGGGGATTTTTATGTTATGTGTGGGGCAGGAAACGGGGGGGATTTTTATGTTATGTGTGGGGCAGGAAACGGGGGGGATTTTTATGTTATGTGTGGGGCAGGAAACGGGGGGGATTTTTATGTTATGTGTGGGGCAGGAAACGGGGGGGATTTTTATGTTATGTGTGGGGCAGGAAACGGGGGGGATTTTTATGTTATGTGTGGGGCAGGAAACGGGGGGGATTTTTATGTTATGTGTGGGGCAGGAAACGGGGGGGATTTTTATGTTATGTGTGGGGCAGGAAACGGGGGGGATTTTTATGTTATGTGTGGGGCAGGAAACGGGGGGGATTTTTATGTTATGTGTGGGGCAGGAAACGGGGGGGATTTTTATGTTATGTGTGGGGCAGGAAACGGGGGGGATTTTTATGTTATGTGTGGGGCAGGAAACGGGGGGGATTTTTATGTTATGTGTGGGGCAGGAAACGGGGGGGATTTTTATGTTATGTGTGGGGCAGGAAACGGGGGGGATTTTTATGTTATGTGTGGGGCAGGAAACGGGGGGGATTTTTATGTTATGTGTGGGGCAGGAAACGGGGGGGATTTTTATGTTATGTGTGGGGCAGGAAACGGGGGGGATTTTTATGTTATGTGTGGGGCAGGAAACGGGGGGGATTTTTATGTTATGTGTGGGGCAGGAAACGGGGGGGATTTTTATGTTATGTGTGGGGCAGGAAACGGGGGGGATTTTTATGTTATGTGTGGGGCAGGAAACGGGGGGGATTTTTATGTTATGTGTGGGGCAGGAAACGGGGGGGATTTTTATGTTATGTGTGGGGCAGGAAACGGGGGGGATTTTTATGTTATGTGTGGGGCAGGAAACGGGGGGGATTTTTATGTTATGTGTGGGGCAGGGAACAGGGGGGATTATTATGTTATGTGTGGGGGGAAGGGAACAGGGGGATTATTATTTTATACGTGGGGGGGTAATATTGTTAAAGTTGTTAATATTTATTCTTGTAACTTTATTCTGCATAAAACATGTAACAGTCTCACTGACAAGATTATTTAAGAGGGTGTGTTTAGGGATGGAGTTAAGGCCGGGGCAGGGTAGGGGTTAGGTGGGCAACTAATGGCGAGTAACTCTTAAGGCCTGGCTAGTAGCTCAGGACTTGAAATTTTGACCCCTGGTGTAGCAAATAGGACAGGACTATACTATAGGTGTGACTTGCTTTAGTGTTGGTAAAAATCCAGTTTTCACAGTCGGACATCACTCAGTTAATTATCATCTGCTACTCAGTATTATTGTCATTGTTCCTAAGATTTTATTAACAATTTATTTCCTGGGTTACTGTTCAATATACCAGTTCTGCTGTTTTAGTCTGTTACCAGCTTTTACCTGCTTAAAATCCAGGGCTTTGCCTTTATTATTAAATCCCAATATATACTTTCCACAAAGTGCGTTGGTGTATCATAGATCTAGTCTGAACGGTTTATCCGGGTGTGGGACAGAAGAACCTCAAATTCAAAGCGGCTCCTACGCGGGTGAGCGCTATACTTGTATTTTTAGACATGTTGTAGATTGGATTCAAAGGACCTCTTTTTATTCCAGCTATGAGTTGGAGAAGAACATGACTCACCCATGAAAATCTTAGTGCTCTACTACACTGCCCCATCTCAAAACTCCCTCCTCATCTAACATCATGCATACGTATAAGAGACTAGTTTATAGCCTGAAAGCAGAACAGGAAACTCTTGAAATTACATCCATAAACTTCTAGATATTTGCCTATTGTGGATAATCCTGCTTTCCCCAAAGAAACTTGGTTTTCAGACAATGGTCTCGTAAAGGGTTTACACATATACGTCACCTATTTCTCCCTGATTTGACCAGGCCCTACTTATTTCAATCATTCTGCTCTCCGTATCAGCTGACCCAGGGATCCTATTTACACTTCTTCCAGCTCATGGTGCATTGGAGACTGTTCTCAGGGGACCCTTCCTAGTTCTTATCGAGGGATACTTTTCACACCCTAGTAGGCAAACCTGGCCAATTTATATCTGCTATCTAACTATTCCTGAGAACTCTTAGGGTATCATCTTTAAAGAAGTCAAACATAGCCCATTGGACAAGTGATATACTCACAGATGACATCAAATTCTGAGAGGCTACTGCACAATCAGGAACCTTATACCCAACGAACACTGGAGAGAAACACAATTTAAGATTATTTATAGAGCTTACATTTCAGTGGAGAGTGGGAAGAACGGTAAAAGGCTGAGATGACTCTGCTTAATCAGTGCCTTAAATGTGGGGAGGAATTGGCCTCTTTGTTTCACTGTCTATGGTTGTGCCCTGTGATTGCTCTTTTTTGGTCTTGGGTGGTATCCTACATATGTGATATACAGCATACCCCCAACCCAATGGACCCAATGTAATCAATCTTCCCAGAGGTTTTTGTTATCCTGATTTTTTTTAGGAATATGATGATGTGCCAATAGATATTTATACTTAGTTTTTTAATGATTTCTAATTGTAATGCTTGTTTCAACAAGATACCAAATAATTCCTTATATTCTTTAGTGGTGTTGATAACTAATTTCTGATATATATTGGTGTCCAACAATAATTTGTAAGCATCCATTAGGTAGTCATCTCTATTCTACAGCACCAGGCCACCTCCCTTATCCACCTGTTGCATTGTTAATTTCCCATCTCTCTCAGATGGGGTCAAATGAATGACACCTCTGGTTCTTAGAGCACATCTGAGTAGACAAGATGACAAAAGTTGGATACAAATGGGCTTTTAGAATGCTGCTGATAAAAGTTGGACAATGGCTTAAATGGTGTACGAATAATTTCTGGATCATGGGTACTAAAAAAAATCCCATAATTCTTCCAAACACAGGCAGACCATTACAGCAACTTCCCCTAATAGGATATACGTATCTACTACCTTCCCATTGTCATTTTCTCTTTGTATTCCATTATTTATACTAGTCTCCCCTAGAAGAAAATATCTATGCAGTCTTAACTTCCAGACATATCGATTTGGATCTAAGAACAGCCGATACTGGTTAGGGAAGGAGGTAGGTGCGAGACTTAAAGAGGAGAATTGATCAAAACTGGAGCAGACAGAATCTGAAGCAGTTGCCCATGGCAACCAATCAGCTTCTATTTTCAGTTTGTTCAGTTAAGATTTGAAAATGAAAGAGAGAAGCTGATTGGTTGCCATGCACAGCTGCTCCAGATTTTATCTGCTCCAGATTTTGATAAATTCCACTCAAAGTACATCTCCTCAGATCACTGGCCCCGGAAGTGATGTGTATTACATCACTTCTGGTGTCACTGTGCACATTCTCCAGCTCTTGGAGCCAGGAGAAGAAGCTGGTGAGCCAGATCTCTGCTTCATCAGCTTCTTTCGGGTCCCCAGGTGACATTAGGGGTCTGAAAGACCTCAACAAACTTCTTGGAAAAAGAATAAAATGATAAATAGTAGAAAACCACTTAGGGTCTGTAAGACTGCTTCCACTCTCTAAAAACAAGATCAAAATGTATGTTGATTAAAGACATTAAAGACAAGTGCTTAGGCCTTTGGGCCCTGTACTTGTAGAAGAAAGTGAGACCATGTATTTTAATAAAACCAGAATATGCATAGTTGAGACAGAAAGCTCTCCTGAATGAAAAGTTGTTGTGTGCCAGAAAGCACAAGCTGCGGCCACCCCCACCCCCGAGAAATCCAGTGTGGCTTTAGAGATGGACAGACATATTACTGGGCCCGATGCAGGAGTCCACCAGCATCAGCATAATGACAAGCAAATCTGAAGTGCAAGCTCTTGCCTGAACCCTTGATGTATTGGAGAGGTGAGGGGTATTCAGAACCTTAGGGGGGTGCTAGCCAGGCTGTGTATAGACACTAAGGCGATCTGGCCCTGCTACTAGTGATATGAGCCATTGCCTTGCTGCATCCCCTAAATAGGTAATCTGGTGAAGCACAAGTGGAACTCTCAGCGCTGCTAAGCAGTGCACCAGTGTAAGCCCTGCCCACTTCCTCTGCAAGTATATTAACAAAAAACTCAAATAAAGAACAGCTAGGAGTCAAACTGGTGTCAGAAACAGCAGGAATGCAGCAATTTGAAAGTGGGAACAAAAAGATATACTGAATCATGTCCAGGTAGCAGAAAGAAAACAGAGTTAAGAAAAAAAAAACAGCTCTGCAATTTTTGCCCCAGAGAATAGAGCAGGCATATGTGTAACAGCCTTACTCAAAAAAACACTAACAACTGGCAGCTGGAGTTCAATGGTTACACAAAAAAAAAACAGAAGAGACACATGCAGCTCTCAGGCCGTAGGCTGGTAAAAAAAAGAGATGGCCTTTTCCTTAGTTCTTTCCACTTTTTTCTGAATGTTGTAACTTTTTTTGGTGTATTGTACTGTCAATACACACAAAAAAAACAAGACCTACAATGTCTGTGCAGGTTGTCATTCATCCAGGTCATGGTATACAGTATCTGTAAAAAATCAGTCACGGCAACTGGACTTGCTGTATTTTATTTTCTTGAAGATGTTTCACTAGTGATCCGACCAGCTTTCTCAATTCAGAATGACTTTGTATGTTGCAGACAATAGATGCCTCACCCCCCCCCCCCCCCATTCTCCCTGGGCAGGTTAATAACACCTCCTAGACTCCAATTATGCAATCAATGCTAACAGATTATGTGGATTGGAGCAACATTCACCATATTTATTCAGAGATAATTTTTTGTACAAGTCATGTTGAATAGAGAAAGCTGGTTGGATGACCAATTAAACGTCTTCAAGAAAAAAAATACAGCAACTCCAGTTGCCTTGATTTTTTACTGATAAGGCCTACAATGTACCTGTCTCTTTACATTATTTTAAGATTTTATTTTCACACCTTCTCTCTAAAACACCACAAGTAGCAACAAACTACACCCACATACAAATAAAAGAACACCTACTGGGGGCTTCCCATGCTATTTTGGGGACAATATCCTATCTAGTAGCCATGTAAAGGACCAAAAAGAACCTTAAGAAAATGCCCCATAATTGACGTCAATGCAATCCAAATCTGAAATTCAAAGTCATCTAATTTTTTTTTATCTGACAAATTTTGTGCGAACGGTATTTTGCAGATTTACTCATTACTAATCCTTACTCCATTACAAGTATGTAAGCTGTAGTCGAGAAAACGAATCAACCTGTCAGATATATGTATATACCAACTATGCATGTATAAATGTACTTTATTACTTTTACAGAGAACCTGTGTTGTAATAATCTACAATATATATTTTTTTTATAGGTTAATACTGGATAAAATATGAAGCTCAACATCACAATGGAACAGAGGGACCCATTGCCGGTTTTTATTGGTCAATTACTCTTTTTAAAATCAAGAAAATAGGATTATGGAGATGATTTCTGCCAGATCATTGCAACAAATTTTTGGTGATTGAATCCACAAAATCTATTAGGGTTTAAGGCTGTCAAACATGTGCTCATAAATATCTGAAAACTGTTAGCAATAATACAGTACTCAGATGCTATACACTCCCGTAGAAAGAGTGAGAGTTTAAATCCCTCCCTTGAGCTTTTTTTGGGTGTACCCAGAAAAGAATGATCAACTGCTATCAAGTCAGAGCTAAATCCTGAGGACCATATAGACTGTCCATTTCCAGAGTGTCCTGTCCCTAGTTTGTGATCAAAGGCTGCTCAGTAGTTCACTCATACTTGTCAATGTATAATCTTGTTTATTGCCATCAAACTTTCTCATGGTAAGAGATTTTGCAAAGGTATCTGGTTGCCTTATAACCTTCACATTCTGATATGCTCCCTGGTGCCCAAATTACCTGACTTTAAATCATGTAGCTGAGCCAGGTTCTGCCCCTCCTTCCTCATTACTGGTCAGTTAATCCACTTATTACAGCGATAGGCCAACAGAAAAAGCCAGAGCTACACTACAGGATTAGGTATTTAATAAAATTAGAACTTCTGGGTTTTGCAGTTCCTGGAGAACTCAGGATGACATATAAAGGTTTGAGCAGGCATCTGTTGTTCCTTAGGATGGCCAACTTTCTTAAGGCATGTAGTACTCATAGAAATAAAAGGTGAGAATTTAAGGGTCAGTCCAAGCAGAACTGTTGTTTTTTTTTTTTTTTAATAGATGCCAGATGGATGAATCACTGACCAGCCTTACATATATGCCCTAGGAAATCTGCTACAAAGATCTCAGTGCTTGATTTCCAACCAAATTTTTGTGGCAAATGCAGAAATGTCTCACTCTCCCTCTTGGAATTAGTTTTTTCATAGTTAGGCCCCATTCATATGTGGACCCAGACAGATTGCATCCTGGGTCAGACATCTATCCCTAACCAACAGGTAACTGCTATGTGTGTGGATACATGCTACGGCTCCCGACAGCCTGTCATTGCTTTGTACAGACTTCCTGGCTGCAGCGGTTTGCATACATCTGTGATCCCAGCCGCATGAATCTGCAGACTCTTGGCGCAGGAATTCACTGTTCAGCCCTAATTGCATGTGTTAATAGGTACTTATATTAATACAAATACTGCAGCAAAAAGATCCACAAAGCAAAAAAAGCTGGGATAACCAAGGGCAGTTCTTATCCCTGGAGTACACAGGTCATGGATATAAAATGGCAATTGCAGATTCATCATGATCATTCTTGCTACATCTATCATTATATATATA
>NW_017308965.1:28918-64919 GCF_000935625.1 Nanorana parkeri
ATATATATAGATATATATATATACAGTATATATATATGGGATGTCCCAATACCACTTTTTCAAGTCCAAGTCCAAGTACCTCCCCTCATGTACTTGCCGATACCAATTACCAATACTTTTCTTAAAGAGACAGGTGACATTTCTTTAAAAACAATGCAGACTAATGATTTTAGGCCAATTTCTTTATGATTATGAAGAACTTTAATTTAAGACTGTTTTAGAACAATAAAATATTTGAATTTGCTTTCATACAGCTGTCGTGAAACTACAAATCCGATCATGCATGTGCCTCTGGGATCATTTAACCTATTTATGTTAGCAGGTGAGAAATGTAACTCTATTACTGCAGTGTACTATGGATCATTTAACCTGGTACACACTTCCAGTACACTGCAGTAATAGAGTTACAATTCTGCCCTGCTAACATGAATAGGTTAAATGATCCATAATACAACTACATGTTATGTACTATGGATCATGATTTAACCTATTCATGTTAGCAGGGGAGAATTGTAAATCTATAGCTGTAGTGGAGGTGTGTGCTGTATATATGTACTACATATACCGTACACACTGCAGCAATAGATTTACAATTTTCCTCGGCTAACATGAATGTGTTAAATGATCCGTAGTATTACAATTACATGTTATGTACTATTATGTACTATGGATCATTTAATCCATTCATATTAGCAGGGGATAATAGTAAATCTATTGCTGCAGTGTGTACTCTTATGTACATAGTACATAAGAGTACACACTGCAGACAATAATTTACTATTTTCCCCTGCTAATACAATAAATTATTGTTATGAGGGACCCCAGGCCCTCACTCACTGTTAGTTGCATCACTGGTGAGGTCGCGCTGTGCGGGAGAGCAGCGGCGAGTCGGCGCTGGTCCGGTAGGAGGAGCTCCAGGTGGGGTCCTAATTTAGCTGGCCTGCGAATGCTCTCAGGTCATCTGGACAGTCACCAGTGTTCTGTCGACGCTGAGAACTCATCGACCTCGCGAACAACTGACGTCGCATCCGGGTACTGCCAGTAGGTCAGCTACACATAAGGACCTTCCGCGCATGCGTTGCCACTCACCGAGCCTTACACCCCCCACACTGCACCTGCGTCCCTTTCTCACGGCCGTTAACTTCTCCAACTACACACAGCTCCTGTCCAGTTCAACTACCAGTGAAGCTGACCGACTGGCAGTTCCCGGATGCGACGTCAGAGGTGCGCGCGGTTGATGAGTTCTCAGTGTCGACAGAACAGGACTCCACCTGGAGCTTCTCCCACCGTACCAGCGCCGACTCGCCGTTGCTCTCCCAGTAAGTTAAAAAAAATCATAGCGCAAGCTTCGGCGCTATGTATCGGGGCATTTTGACAAGTACAATGTAATGTAGTGAGTGTACAGCTTGTATATCAGTGTACATTTGCTGCCCCTCAAAATAACTCAACACACAGCCATTAATGTCTAAACCGCTGGCAACAAAAGTGAGTACACCCCTAAGTGAAAATTTCCAAATTGGGCCCAATTGGCCATTTTCCCTTCCCGGTGTCATGTGACTTGTTAGTGTTACAAGGTCTCAGGTGTGAATGGGGAGCAGGTGTGTTAAATTTGGTGTTATCGCTCTCACTCTCTCATGCTGGTCACTGGAAGTTCAACATGGCACCTCATGGCAAAGAACTCTCTGAGGATCTGAAAAAAAGAATTGTTGCTCTACATAAAGATGGCCTATGCTATAAGTAGATTGCCAAGACCCTGAAACTGAGCTGCAGCACGATGGCCAAGACCATACAACCGTTTCACAGGACAGGTTCCACTCAGAACAGGTCTCGCCATGGTCGACCAAAGAAGTTGAGTGCACATGCTCAGCATCATATCCAGAGGTTGTCTTTGGGAAATAGACGTATGAGTGCAGCCAGCATTTCTGCAGAGGTTGAAGGGGTGAAGGGTTGGGGGGGTCAGCCTGTCAGTGCTCAGACCATACGCCGCACACGCCGCACACTGCATTAAATTGGTCTGCATGGCTGTCGTCCCAGAGGGAAGCCTCTTCTAAAAATGTAATTATCTTTCCCATTTTTTCGAATGCGAGAACACAGTTCAGGTAGTAGCTTGTTCCACCAGAGACCCTGTGCAGAGAAAAACAAGAATTAAGAATATGATTAACATCTATCCAACTGTGTCTAGCAAATCTAAACCTATAGTTAAACAGCTTTGGAGCTTTGTATCTAGCGATATATTAATAAAGAAGTATTGATTTAATACATGATTATTTGCATACTATATAATAGTGAAATAAAACATGCTTAAAAAATATAAACAGAAATGATTTCTTGCTTAATGTCTTATTTACACGGCAGACTAGCATTTGAAAGCCTAGGTCTCCACTTTCTTCAGCATACATATGTTGGTGGCTCACACAGTGTACTCATCTATTGTCTGGCCACTTGGGAGGACCAGCATCATGGTGTGTGATCATGTAGGCCCAATGGAAGATTCAGACAGTGGTGTGGGTCTCGTTTCCCGAAGCAAACCACTTCCTGTTTTGAGTACCACGGCATGGCATGCTGGTTACATTGAGCACATCATATATACGATTGAAAGAATGTATATAACAACAGTGTGTGAAATGACACTTACGATGTAGCACACAGGAGGCAGAAGCTGTAGTTGAGGTTCTAATGTCTCATGCCCTGGTAGTGGGCATATACACATGGTGCCATTGTCTCCAAAAACAGATGAGTTCCTGGATACTCCCTGTGTTTGTGGCAAGTGGCTGAGGGAAATTATATATTTTCCTTTCCTCCAAATTCCTCCAGGAAAATGACAAATTAACCCTTGCAGTGGGGCTGTTTGTTTTGGTCAAGGTTCTAAAATGACAAAGATATACTCATCCGATCCTTGGTTCCGCCTAGCTTCTAGACTGTTCCCTGCAGCCTCTCTACCCCTCTGCTCCGGCTGTCTAATGATCTGTAAGTCATCACAACTAATACAGTGTATTAGATGTGAGGACACCGAGGGACATTCCTCCGCTGGAGTGGAGGGGAAGAGAGGCTACAAGGACCAGTCTAGCAGCCAGGCAGGATCGAGGATTGGATGAGTACATTTTTCTTATTTTAGAACCTTGACCAGAACTAACACGTATCCCCATAAACTGCTATTTACAAGGAAATGTATTGCTATAACATGGTTCATTCGTTAAATTCTTTCAAACGTTTGTACTGTAATATTACACGCTCATTAACTGCTAACTTTAAGTCAGGTGGAACCCATGTGTATGTTGTCCCCAAAATGTTCAGATTTTGAATCTGTGGTCTGCTGCCACATCATACATACAGTATATGCATTGCTGGTTTGCAAAAAACGAATTCAGAGACTGCTGGCCACTGAAAAAAAGCAGCATGTGTTTTCTCCGAGGACATTTTCTTTTATAGAAAGAAGTGGTTCCATTGCCATCATAAACCAGAAGCAAGCTCACCTGATGGACTACAATCTCATATTTTGTTTACCAATCTGTATTGAGATTGCAGTCCATCACCAGAGCAAGCTTGGAGCCATGTCTACTTCTACTTTACAACACACAGGGATCATGGGGAACAACAGTAGCCACCCTCCAAAAGGCAGGACAGTGTCAGCACCAATTCAGAGATGATTTGAGGATTTACAGCTGAGTGATACACAAAAAAGATACATTTAGGCACTTGAATGCATTTTAAGATTTAACCCCTGAGTTTAGTTTTAGCAGCATTAGAAATCATTCCGTTTATCTATGAAGTACAAAGTATCAGCTACGGGACCTTCAATGAGAGACATGTATCAGTAAGCTTGGAAATGTTCCAGCCTGTTAGCGCTGTTATTGATGCGGAGTACAGAGATGAACATTAATACAGCAGATCTTCTGATTGTCTGCTCCTTCCATAATTTGTACTTCTATTATTTAGGAGTGGGTCAACCCAATCAAACCTGAATAACTGAAACTAGAAGTGCAATTTGAAGCAACAAGTAAAGTTTAATAGTCAACTACCAATGTGATCAGGATTATTAAAACCTCTAACTTTTGTATTAGATTTAGCAAACCTCTCCCATTACTCCTACAGTTACCGGTCACATTGTTTGAATTCAATTCTGTTTGGACAAGGCTGCAGCAAGCTTTAAACCATAGTATTTAAAGGATATCTTTTGTCAAAAATGTAAAATAAATATGTATTTCTATGCTGAATTTCCGTAATTTCTATCTGAATCCTAATAACCATATTGATCTAGAAGTTTGTAAACTTCCTTATTGAAGATGTCCATAGGATGGACTTCCCCAATGCACTGACACAAATGCACTCAGCCCTGTAAATATGCACTTTTTTCTGTGACAACTCTAACTAAGCCTGCCGTCTGAACTTCAACTCAACATCTGAACTTCCCACAATGTAACCTCATCATGGTTTGCTGGAAGCAATACATGATGGGATATGTAATATTGAGAAATCCAGGTTGTATCAAATCATTCAGCAGGGAAACAGAGACACAAAGCACATAGGGAATCCAGGAAGTTGATGAAAGTGATGGAAAGACAGCACTCACTACTGTAAGCTTTGATTGGATTATCAAAAACAACTCTAGTATGTATTCCGAATACATTGCTGATGCGATCACAGGATAGGATATGCTGGGACTTTAGAACTTCTTTAAACCAGAATATTGTAATCTCAGATTCAGGGTCAATCAGAAAATGAGGACATGAGCAACTATGCAGAAATAGTTATAAGGACAATAAGCAGCACAAGATGAAAGCAAATGAAAATTAGAGCTAATAATTAGGTTAGTCACATGTCAAATAAAAAAAATATTTATATGAATATCCTACTGAACAAAGTGTATCTTTAACAGATGCCACAAAATGGACTGTGGATATGCTCCATTCGTGTAAGACTCCTATCTGGTGTCCAGGTCACAGGTCTGCATTGCTTAGGGAACAAAAGCGATAGGTGTGTAAACACACCAGTAGAAAGTGAACTTTGCACCCCAATCAACCATACTAATTGGCCAGGGAGGTTGATTGTTCCTTTTATCAATTATGTTTAGTTTAGGTGAGAAAAAAAAGTAAGGGCACTAACATTGGCCCGACTACCCATCAGCACCAAATAATCATAACATTCCTTCCTCTGGACTGCAAATTGCCTTTTCTATTAATTCCAACGTCTGTAGCAGGTACAGGTGGTAACAAAATGTACACTACCTATGAAAGCAAAGACACAAAATACATACCTGTAACTTTATCAAATCTCTGCACTGATCACATGATGAAGGCCCACAGGACACCATCTTTGATACCCATGGGCTGATCACTCCAAAATGGCTGCAGGAATTTCTCTACAAACGCAAATTATTTAATTTTTTCTTAGTATACACACACACACGGGGGAATTTAACAAGAGGAAATAAAATATGTATAATCCACGCTTATGAATATAAGTAAAATTAAAAAAATATTATAAATAATAATAAAAACTGCTGCGCTCGGGAAACTGAGGTCAAATTGTATATAGATGGGTGTGCAGCGCTCGGGGTAATGCGGGGCGGGGCTACACTTCTCAATACCACGAACAACCAGGAAGTACAGGTTATCCACACGCTGCCTGTGAGCGGCCGATCTATTCGTTTTTAACTGTAAGTGATTACTGTTTTTCAAATAAATGTTTATGTCGACTACACTATGAGGAGTTTTTATTTTTATTTTTGCTAAAATACCGATCATGTGACGCTGATGAGACGGCTACTGGGACTACTTATCGGCTTCTCATCTCTTTTGCCTACAAACACTGAGGGTCTGGTGAGTGCGCATCCCAGAGGGGAGTTTTGTCGTGGACACATGGTGTGGGAGAAAGATTAAGCTCTTGTTTGAAGCTTTGTTTCATCATCAATATATTATATATTTTGGACTTTATAACAGTTTGGACTCACTTGGTGATTCATCACTTTTATAGATGACCTTGAGCTGATTTGATGTTCATCACTTTTATTGATAACCTTTGTATTTGATGCACGTTTTGATTGCAACAAGGAATTTCATAATAAGGCATAATTTATTACACTTTTGCACGAAGTGAAATTTGGTATTTATTTATTATTTCACTGTTAATAACGATTGTAAACACCATTATATTTTTTTGATTACACGTTCTTTTGGTAACACTTTTTGATAGCTCACCCATTGGTGACCCCGAGCGCTGCACACCCATCTATAAACAAGAGGAAATAAATCCGTTTTGTGGTGTAAATATTGGCGTGTTTTCTGTGCGCCAAATAAATGTTATAAGATAAGTTGTATGTGGTATTGCACTGGATGCGCCAAATCACATTAGAAGTGTTATGCAATAGTTTCTATAAATGTCTGATCATATGCACCAAAATACTACAGTTCTTGTGCCAATGTTCTAATTTAAAAACACAAAAATGTACACCAAGACCAGAGTGGTGTAAATATTGCAGCGAGGATGGGCGACATAGATGATCAGCACTGCAGCAAGGAAGCAGAGGGGAGTGTGTATGGACCAGCAATGCAAAAAAAAAGAAGAAGGAGCTGGAGAAAGTTTAGGATGAGCCTATTGGAACATTACCTCAGATTTGTGCCAAAATTGTGGCGCATGTCAGAGTAAGCATACTCAAAACTGGCGCGCCATCAAAACTATGCAACAAATTCATGAATTGGCATGCACCACTTCTATTGAATTTTCGCAGGAAGCAATACTTAAGTAGGCATATAAAAACTGGCAGATTTTTCAGCATGCACCAGTCTTTTTTAATCCCCACTACAGTATCTATTAAACTATGTATGTAATAGACTTCTTAGTTTGGGTTAATGAGCTGCAGCTTTATCAACTAGACACCTAATCACCAAGTATTGTAAAGGTAATATTTCTATAATTGCATGTATGAAATAAAAAGACCGACGATGCTGAGAGGAGGGAGGGAAGCATGAAAGAGAGAGACCGACCGACGCTAAGAAGCTGTCAGCGTCGGTCGATCTGTCTCTCTCTCCCCCCCAGTCTCTGTCACAACCCCCCACCATCCCTGGGGCCTCTGTCTGCAGGGCTGGGAAACGCTTACCTTTCCCCTCCAGGCAGGCGGCAGCAGATATGCTCTTCATCCTCCATCTCTGGCGCTTCTGCCCGGGACATTAAGCTCCGCCCCTGTAAGCATTTCAGAGGAAGATACCACTAGCGCGGGGGGGCCGGGACCAGGCAAATGCAACTTCCTTTAATTCGATCAGAAAAAATTATAGCATGGAGGCCGGGCCCCCCGCCGGGGCCCCTTACAATGGTACTGGCCTGCCCCCTGATGGCGGCCCTGCAGGTGATAGGTTCTTGCAGAAGCTTATCATATTCCTGAGTGAGGATGTAATCATGCCAATAAAACCATGCCTGTTTGAATTGTTCTTTACGGTTATATAAACAATTGGTGCTTTAAAAAAAAAAAGCATGAAACACACAAGATGCATGTGCTGAAAATATCCATAGTTTATATAGCACTGCACTTTCCCATGTCCTCTCCTTCATGGATGCAGCTCTTCACTCACAGCATACTTGAGTCACTCATCAAGCTACGACTCCCTCCAAAACCTTCCTTGAATATGCTGTGTGGAGTCAAGCATTGATGGATTGGAGCTAAATTTAAGTATGTTACCAGGTGAGGTGCAAATAATCATGAATTACTTGCCTTAATCTGTGGTCACGTGACATGAGGGGTTCAAGTTTTCTATATTCTTCACCGCAGAAGAGACCTTAACACTTTCAATGGGTTGTCCAGTGGGATTGGTAGGTGCAGGCATCAGCTGCAATGCTGAATCCTGAAAAATACTTAGATTCAGATATGATTTGGCATTAGAGGAATAAAAGAATGGGCCCATGATTTAACATATATGACCTCGTACTTTGGAATAGACAGACATCCATTTTTCTTTTTGTCCTTGAAATCTGATGTCAGAACATGAGAGTATATTAGTGTGAACAGCTGTTACGAATGTCTAAAGAGTAGATTTGTGCTTTTTAAAATAGGTTGAAGTATGTCAAGTAGACATTTACATGACTTAGTAGTTTGATAAAGCCATATTGAGAGTATAGAACCTCCTTACGTCAATGTATAGTGAGAATAGAACTTCAAGATATATGACTTTATAAGGTTAGCTTCTAGTTATTTTAAAGTAAGAATATGAATATAAGGAGAGGGAACCTTTAAGGAAGCACACATTACATCGTCGCGCTACATACGACATTCACATCACAAGAATAAGAAGACTTTGCTATTACGGCTGTTGAAGACTATTTTTGTCTTGAATCTTACCAAGCCAGAAACACTTACAAGACTTTACACGAGGTGACCTCAGGGATCACTAACTCTACATTAACTTTGAACTATATATTAATTATCCATTTATATTATCCATTTGTTTATATATTTGTGCTATATCATTGCATGCTATTGACTTTACGCTATATAATTAAAGTCACAAGTTTTCATTCAACTGGACATGATTTGATGAAGATTATATAATCCCTTTAAGACGCTTAAAAACATAAGGGCCATTCAAGAAACAATTTCTAGTTGGGAGCCCACTAATGTTATCACATCTAATGCAGGACCCAAAGCCCTGCATTATACGTCAGGACACCGAGGGACAGTCCATAAGCCAGAGAGTAGGGGAGAGGGGTGCAGGAGGAGGGCAGATCAGGTAAGTAAATGTCCTTTACACAGGTCCCATAGACATTAATAAGCAGTTAACCCTTACAGTGCCGGGGTAGTCCCACTACAAGGGTAGTTTTTCCCCCCAAAGAAAGGCTTTAAGTTATAGTTAGGCTTTTGGGTTAACACTATACTGTGCACATAGACTTATATTTATTACAGAATCTGCAGTTTGTTCCACAAAGCAAAACACAGACGCATATCATGGCACAACTATTGATTGCATGAAAGGGCAAAATGTGTCATGCTGCGCTTATTAAAACTTTGAAATCACAGGCTCACACCAACATTGATCCCATGACCAAAGTAAATGTAGCTAAATGAATTACAAAATGAGTCACTTCTGTGGATCTTAACAGATGACTCTCCCTATAGATCCATTCCGAAAATCAACATCTGGACCGGAAACCAAATCACACTGAGAAAACATTGTGTTAACACAGGTGCATTAATGCAACACATAGTCTTAATGGGCCCTAAAACTATAACAAGCTTTAGAGTACAACTTAGTAACCAACTTTGTCATTGAGGAAACATTGTTAATAGCATAGTTTTCCTTTTACAGAGGGCAGCTGATGCATGTAACAGAGGAAATGAAGTAGGACTATTGGGCCATTGAAAAGAGAGACAACCATAAAGCTCTACACAAAAAGCCTTGGCCTAGAAAATGTACTGCAACACCATATTCTTTTTCTTTTTCTATGTTTGAGAATCCTCCAGTTAAATATATATAGATGTTCTGTTGAAGTCAAACAGTTACTTTAAACTCTACTGTATTGTTGTGTTTCAGAAGCTGGGATCCATGACATTTGCTGCCCTGCGTGTGTTGTTTTCAGCGTATACTTTGATCATCTCCGCACTGGCCATAGCACAAGGTCCATACTGCAAGACAATAACTGGATGGGAGTACCCATTTATCAGCACTCCAGGGGGATACGGCATTATTTTCATACATACAAAAGTATAAAAACATTTACTACTGTAAAACAACAGTTGTCCTGACAAAGAAGAAACATACTGATGGTGTCCCTCTAAAATTAAGAAGACACACAAGAGTACCTTGTCATTTCTCTTCTCATCTCGGTGCTCACTACTCCTTACCAGTTTACTAACAGTACTTGTTTTTTCCTTGTATGACCCCCAGGGCCAATCTTTAAATAGTGTTCCCCCCATTCATGCAATGTTAACTTACTTATGAAAACATACATTCGTACAGTGTCCAGAAAACGGTAGAAAATAGCATAGAGTACATTATTTTAATTGATTTGTGTTACACTTAAATGCTTGCAAAAGAGTTAAATTTGTTCAGATAATGAAACACGGAGCACCATTCAACCCCCTGCCAAAGTTTTTCTGCCTGTCTCTGTTGCCCATATGGCCTTTTTACAAATCTGGTCCAGGCATCCTTGAGTGGGCCGACCACATTTGCTAGTGGAAATGGCCAGATCTTAGTAGTCTTAGGTGATGATACAATGGAGGACATAAACCCTCTACTGCATGCTCTGAAGACAATAAATATGGTTGCACACACACATTTATTATCATAATGTAATCTTCCTGGTTCTTTGTGTTTTTTATAGGTATCTTTAAGATTCTTCCACGTGGTCACAGTGTATAGAACCTGGCAATGTGGTAGAATGGAACCTCATCTTATTCTCCATCCAAATTGTTCTCAGTGCTTTACAAGTAATTATTTGCTTCTGTAATGCAATATGTGATCTAAAAGATGCATTTTGTGGGTCTCACAGGATCCTAATACAGGTAAATGGCAACAATATTTATTTACCAATATCAATATACTGTATATATAGAGAGGATCCCACTTATATCCTAAACTAAAGAAACAGATATTATACAAGATGCTCACTAATTCAATGTATATTTTAAAGCTCAACTTCAGGATAAAAATAAAAAAACCTTCTATCCCTCACCCCCTGCTAATTGCTAGGTTGTAAAAAAAAATGTTAACCTTAATTCATGATCATGCTGGATCCTTCTTCTGGGTGTCCATGTCTCTGCCTGTGTGACATGGATAATTCCCATTGGCTGTCCACCATAGGTGTCCTCTCAGGATGCAGAGGACTGCAGACATCAGTCCGAGGGAGGGTGGGGGCAGCCAGCGAGGATTATGGTGCAGCGTTGTATTAGCCGTCCTTGACAGCAAAAACAGAAACGGTGAGGGATCTGGATGGGGGAACTCAGGTGAGTATAATTTTGTTCAAAAGGTAAGAAAATGGTAGGGGAACAGATTTCTTCTGGGCACATACTGTATGTAGCATGCTTTTCACCCAGGATGTTTTTTTCACAATCTATAATGGATATTTATTAGAAATGAACACAAACAAAGTGTATCTGTAAGAAATAAGTCAAGGCAACTGGACTTGAAGACGTTTTATTGGTTATCCAACTAGCTTTCTCAATTCAGAATGGCTTTCTCAATTCAGATATACCATGACCTGGATGAATGAGAACCTTCACAGACACAAATAAAGTGGCTATGATGTGTGAATTTTGTTACCTTCTTATTGTTTGACTGTCAATACATCATGACAAATACATTTACATTATTGGTAGTACTTTGGTAGCATGTATAATAATTTATGGAGTCCAGGAATGGCAACAGTTTCATGGTTTTAGTATGTTTGCATGCACTTACTCTGTACAGTTATTTATTTTACATATATTTTTGTAATTAAAGGGGGAAAGAAATTAGCTTTGTATAGTTTCAGATTGTGATTTCTTAGATTGTATACTTATATAGTCAGTTACTTTCTAAGCTAGGTATATTTTTTTCTTTTTCGCTTTTCATTTATATTAGGGCTGGTAATGATTAAAATTTTCGTGTTCGATTAATCAAAATTTTTTTAATCGATTAATCGATTAATTTTGATTAATTATAACGCACATACAGATCCAACTACATTGGCCTATACGCATACAGCACAGCAATGAAGTAATAGAATGAACTAGGATCACACTAATCCAGCACGTTATTATTCTGAGTTGCCCCACTCAATATGGCCGCCGCTTGAGTGGGGCAACTCAGAATAATAACGTGCTGGATTAGTGTGATCCTAGTTCATTCTATTACTTCATTGCTGTGCTGTATGTGTATAGGCCAATGCCTTGGCTGGTGCTCATGCAGAAAGTTTCTTGGGCAAACTCAACGGCCCAAGTGGCTCCGTCAGCTAATGAAGGGGGGATGAGTCCGGTGACATCACAGACATCGACGTCACCGGACTCCTCCCCCCTTCCCTTTGTTAGCCGCCACGGACATCGACGTCAACGGACGCCTCCCCCCTTCCCTTCGTTAGCCGACGGAGCCACTTGAGGAAGGGGGGAGGAGTCCGGTGACGTCGATGTCCGTGACGTCACTGGATCGCCGACGGAACTCCCGGAAGCCGGCGGAGAGGTGAGTGTTTTCATTAGCGATCAAAATTATTTTAATCGATCAAAAAGTTTAACGATTAATCGAGAAATTAATCTTTAATTTCCACAGCCCTAATTTATATTAATATTACACTAAAGTGATATATTATTATTTGTTATTATTAAGGATTTGATTTGTTGATTTGTTATTTATATGATGATTATTTTCATGATTTGTTAGAGGCACATAGAGAAACTTACATTTACACACACACATTAATATTATTTTTTTTTCTTTTGCAGCCTGACAACATATGAAATATGAATTGACAAACAGATGAATCCTGTTATTCTTTAATTCCAGACACACTACTTTAATTTGAAAACGTTTCTTTATAATATGGAAGTGCAAGTTGTAATGCAGTGCCAGTTAGTGTGTTTATAATGTACACTAAGGATATGCATTGTTGTTACTCCCTCTCGTGGTTGATTCCATGTAATACTTATACAGGATAATGTACTAGTATTTTTTCTGATATAGCTGAGCAATTTAACCAGTTGCTGCTTATCTTGTACATCACATGGAGTTCAGTTTGATGCAGATGGAATGATTTCCAAAAAGATGGAAGATTGCTCAGATGCAGTGAAAGCCTCTGGCTTGTATTTCATTGTATTACATATATCTTGATGATACAACTAACTCCAAAGTATTTGTTTTCTTTTACAGTACCATACATTTCTGTCCTTATTCATTTAAATAACACTATTTTCATTCTCAATATTATAATATTTTTTTTCTTCCTTATAGTTTTTAATAAATGCTCTCTGTAATTTTTTTTTTTATTTCCCCATTTAAGACAACTGCCCCTCCCTCCTAAACTGAACTGCCCCTCCCTCCTAAACTTTAACCTCTGTGCAACTTCTGTGTATCACTGAATATACAGGACATTTACATGGAAACAATAATGTGACGTACACGCTATCACCTGCTCTGGAAGTAATTCATCCAACAGATTGCCTAACAAAACAAACTGTCACACAATCAATGCCATTTACATAGTTAAAGATGTTATCCTATTGTCATGTGCAATTTCTTTTGCTTACTACAAAACAAAAGATTGCACTATTATTGTCTCTAATTAGAGATTGTCATTCTATAAACAGATATTACTCCAGTATTTATGTAGCACATCTAATTTCCAATCCATGTGGCACAAGAGTAAGTTAATCTCTTTAATGGAATTACTGACAGAGCATGGAAGGAAGCTCCTTCCTCTGCCACTGGGGAATTTCCCACCCGTAGCTGTATGTTAGCAAAGTGGCAGGATGCATTAACATCATTGACCTAATATGGCCACATAGCCATATAAGATCAATGACATCAGCACAGGAATCCCACCCATTTGTTTATGCACAGCTGTGGGGTGGGGAAAGCCCTGGTCTGCAGCTGATTGGGCAGGTGGCCCATGGTACTTCCATGTGCAAAGGAGTTCAGGTAGACCGAGTTAATTCCAAACCTGAACCCATCCCTAGTTTTAACCATTTTTCATTTTATCCAAAACAAAAAACTGTTTTTGCTGGAGTTCCGTGTAAAGAATTGCAATGGATATAACAGTAGATGGAAAAGGAATAGTTAATATATTACTGTAGTCTGCCGCATCAATATGCATTGATTTAACCCCAGAGCAGAATTATATGTTTTATTCAACAAATTTTAAAGAAAGATTGTGAGCTGCAGTGATCCCAGCAATCTTTGTTCATTGTACAGACAAAAGCATTGTTGTTTTATGATTTGTTTGCTTTCTCTTGCTGGGGTCACATATTGTCAAATAATGGAAAGTACCTTGCAAAGCATGTCTCAATGATTAACAAGCACAACCTCTAGGTCACATTGTATTTGCTAACTGGGTCATAATGTATTTGCCAAGAATAAATGTTCTGAATAAAATAATGAAAAGAATTTGAAGATCTGAATTCTAAAGTTTTGTTTTACTCACCACTTTTGTTTAATCATCACTATAGGGAATTCCAAACCAGCATATATCAGTGTAATGGAATGGTAAGGGATATATCCCAAAAGCCCTTAAAGTAATAGAGAAAGTCAGGAAATTGTAACAATGATAGATGGGAAGGTTTGAAGCAGAGCAACTGTATGTTTATTAAATACCATCATTTTCTTCCCCTAGCCCTTTCCACTCTTTTTACTGGATCTCCAACTAAAGTCTTCTTCATTGCTGTCTGTGCCAGTGCAGAGGGTCCTCATAGACTTGTATGGGGATGTACTCTGGGGCTGGAGATTCCCAAGTATGGTCCCTGCCAGGCAGCTACTCGGATAAGGGTCTGGTAATGGATTTTGCGGAGGATTATGTGGGGGCAAGTGTGATTAAATTCTGACTGGATACAATGTACCGTATGTTGCTTTTTATCTTAGCAAAAAAAAGTTTGTTAGGCTGGCCTTAAATGAGCGACAACGGCAAACAGTGCTCCCAGTTTCAAGCTTTGTTTGGGGTAATCAGGCCATTTTCACCATGTAGGGAGTAATAATGAGCACAATGTGATTTTTGAACATATCAGGAAGAGTGAAAGATTTGACTCACACCTGATTTTTATTTTTTCATGACAATTTTAGACAATTTATAATTCGTTCATTGTCCATGTGTCATTGCTATAGAATGCTTATTTTTTTTACTAGTTTTTCACTCCATCTTCCACTTTGGTTACTGAATTTTGTTTCTTTTTTTGATACATTTGCCAACATGATTTCTTGGAAATGTTGACACTTGCAACACAGATGACTGTAGAGAAACGCATACTCAATTATGGCGGATTGAAAAAATATAAACATAAATGTTATTGTAGATCCACACACAAAATAACATATAGGAACATGTTCAATAAATATTTCTATCAACTAATCTTACACACCTGGGACAGTTTAATTGATTGACGTAAAGTGCACATGAATACATTCATAAACTCACATTAGTACGGAGTTTGTAAAATATTAAGTACATAATTAAGTACCTCAAAAATGTGCTCTTACAACAGCTTAGCCCCTGTTCACACACCTGCGAGGCTGCATTGCAGGTGCGCTGCAGGATGTGTTGTGTTGCATTGTGGTAGGGAAGCCCATTCATTTGTATAGGCTGTCTACAACAGGTAAAAAGCACTCAAGCACATTTTTATAAAATGTAGAGCCCAATGAAATCTCACCGCTCCAATTCCTTAGCCGCCATCAGGACTCACCAGGTGCTGGTCTAATAAGTGTGTCTCTACCTTGAAATGTAGTAGTATATGAACAGACCGCACTATCCAGAGAATTCCAATACTTCAGACTTTATTGAAATTCACATTTGGAATTCTCTGGATAGTGCGGTCTGTTCGTATACTATTACCTTTTTTTTTTTTTATCGCATTGCACTACCACTCATGGTAATAGGTTACCATGTGATGTAGTACGATGCAGCTCACCGGCAATTGCTAGGTGTGTTGGGGTGCCATAAAATGATGGCACTGCAGTGCAACTAACATTCCAATATGCGATTGCAATTGGCATCAAACATGCTCCCTCACCATGGAGATGTGAACGAGGGCTTACAATTCACCAGGACATTTACTAGGCTCTGCTCATTACAACAGCAAAAAAAAGGCAGCAAAGGGATTGATTTCTCAAAGAGCTAGCAATTAGCATTAAAACATGGAGCTTGGCGGTGGTGAACTATATACAGCTTATCATTAATGGATAGGTTATACACAGAGGGGGGGGGAGAGATGAAGGGGTTCATGTGCAGGACACATTTAGTGGGATTATGGAAATTAAGGGGCTAAACTGCAGTATAGGGAGTTAAAGTGTTAATATACAGGTCAGATAGAGAGACAGGATGGAAATGTGATGTACAGTGGAGGAAGGGGGTGAAAAATCCTACCTGCTCCTCTTCCTCTGTGAGAAAAAAAGGAAGGGCTCCCAAATATAAACATTTTACATTTGTGATTGCTGTAATTGGTCATCAGGGCAATAACAAGGTACAGATCCACTCTGATAGGCTCTGTACATTAAAGGAGAACTATGAGGTGAGTGCTTTTCACTCACCTCATAGTTCTAGCCGACCTGTGACAATGAGACTGTCACAGGTCGGCTCAGTAGATCGGGAGGTGAGCGAACAGTTACCGACTATGGACAATTTTGGGTAGTTTTTTGCGATTTCGCGGGCAGCTGCAATTTTAAGGCTTGAAATGTTTGGTGTCTATTTAACCGACGTGACCCCGTATTTTATATTTTACCAAAAATGTGGGTACTAATCAATGTTTTATAACATAACATAGGGAAAACAGTTTTTTTTTTAATTTTCTGTACTTTTTTCATTATATAGTAAAAAATAAAAACCCCAGTGGTAATTAAATACCACCAAAAGAAAGCTCTATCTGTCCCCACAAAATGGTATAAAATTAATTTCAGTAAAGCGTTGCCTGAGGGAATAAACGTCAGTCAAACTACCGCATCACTGAACACTGAAAAATGGCCTGGACAGGAAGGGGGTATAAACACCCTGGTCAGGAAGGGGGTAAAGGCCATGCAGTGTATTATGGTTTAAAATAATTCTACAGGGCAAATCTGCACTTAAATTGGCTGGGACCACAAATCTCAAACCCGCAGTACTTGCCTCAAACCTATGTAGAGTATACACAGTGGCGTAGTGGTTAATTCTTCTGCCTTACAGCACTGGGGGTCCCTGGTTTGAATACTGGCCAGATCACTATCTGCAAACGAGTTTGCATGTTCTCCCTGTGCTTATGTGGGTTTTCTCCAGGTTCTCTGGTTTCCGCCCACACTCCAAAGAGATGCTGGTAGGTTAGTTGGCCCTGTATGTTTGTGAGATGGGGATCTTAGATTGTGAGCTCCTTGAGGACAGGGACTGATGTGAATGTGCAACTATGTAAAGTGCTGCATAAATTGTTGGTGCTATATAAATACCTGTAATAAATAATAAGTACATCAAATTCTTCTCTTAAATCATCCTTTTTCTCAGTTTAAAATTCACGAGGACTAAGTGTACTATCTGTAAAATGCTTGTATATTGAACAATTGTTCTATTAAAAATATGAACAATTTTTAATAGAACATTGCATAATATAGACTTGCAAAATGATTTTACTGGCATATGTGTTTGCTCTGATCAGCAAATAGGACTTTGATAGGAAAATTCCAGAGTGAAGCCAATGTTTTAGGTAGCTCTATGCTTTATAAATGCTGAGGTTCAGTCACTGAGCTCTGCTCATTACACTGGTACAATGAAGCTCTTCACAGTACACCTACTCTGTGTATTGTTTGTTGTATGTGTTGTTGGCAAAGACAGGGAGTACTTCATTGGAATTCAAGAAATCAACTGGAATTATGCTCCTAGTGGAAACAATATAAGGTGTGTTGGGGTGCCATAAAATGATGGCACTGCAGTGCAACTAACATTCCAATATGCGATTGCAATTGGCATCAAACATGCTCCCTCACCATGAAGATGTGAACAAGGGCTTACAATTCACCAGGACATTTACTAGACTCTGCTCATTACACCAGCAAAAAAAGGCAGCAAAGGAATTGATTTCTCAAAGAGCTAACAATCAGGATTAAAACATGGAGCTTGGCGGTGGTGAACTATATACAGCTCATCATTAATGGATAGGTTATACACAGAGGGAGGGGGAGGTGAAGGGGTTCATGTGCAGGACACATATAGTGGGATTATGGAAACAAAGGGGCTAAACAGCAGTTTAGGGAGTTAAAGTGTTAATATACAGGTAAGATAGAGAGACAGGATGGAAATGAGCTGTACCCCGCCACAACTTCCAATTGACTTCCGCTATGACTGCTTTGTGCCCGCCTCCTTCTTTAACCTCTTGCTGTCCACCGGATTGTAAGTAAATGGCTGGAAAGCTCACCAATAGAGGCTGTTTTTAAATGTCATTTCCCACCGTCATTTCTCTGCTTCATCAGCTTTTCTGGGGGTCCCTAGGTGACATTAGGGGTCTTTAAACTTCATAAAAGGGACCTGTAACTGCAAATTGGCTATCACATAGGGGGCTTGTTAGTTCACTATGTGGTAGCAATAAAGTTAAGTGAAAAAAAAGATTTAAAAAAAATTAGTTACAAAAAAAATGTAAAAATTAGAAGTCACATATAAAAACAATAAAAAAAAAGTAAAGTCCTCCACCCCCCACATACACATGCAAACATGCGTTGATGCGCCTACGTGCGAAAACGATGATTGCATCCATTGCGCACATGTTACATATTGCCACGAACGTCGCAGTGAGAGCAATAATTCTAGGGCCATCAATTACTGATAACGCTAAACTGATGAGCGGTAAAAGCTTTTAAAGCGTCGACTATGGACAATTTTGGGTAGCTTTTTGCGATTTTGCGGGCAGGTGCAATTTTAAAGCTTGACATGTTTGGTGTCTATTTAACCGACGTGACCCCATCTTTTATATTTTACCAAAAATGTGGGTACTAATCAATGTTTTATAACATAACATAGGGAAAACAGGTTTTTCTTAAAATTTTCGGTACTGTTTTCATTATATAGTAAAAAATAAAAACCACAGTGGTAAATAAATACCACCAAAAGAAAGCTATATCTGTCCCAAAAAAATGGTATAAAATGTATTTCAGTACAGCGTAGTCTGACCGAATAAACATCAGTCAAAGTACCGAATCGCTGAACACTGAAAAATGGCCTGGACAGGAAGGGGGTGTAAACACCCTGGTCAGCAAGTGGTTAAAGGCAATGCAGTGTATTATGTGTATTATGGTTTAAAATAATTCTACCGGGCAAATCTGCACTTAAATTTGCTGGGACCACAAATCTCAAACAGTATTTGACTCAAACCTATGTAGAGTATACAGAGTGGCGTAGTGGTTAGTGCTTCTGCCTTGCCGGACAGATCACTATGTGCAGTGGCGTAACCAGAGTTCTGGGCGCCCGGGGCAGACATTTAATGTGCAAAGGAGTTTGCATGTTCTCCCTGTGCTTGCGTGGGTTTCCTCTAGGTACTGCGGCTTCCTCCCACACAGTGGCGGACCTAAGGAACAAAGGGCCCTGGTGCAAGATTTTTTTTTGAACCACCCCCCAAAAAAACCCACAAACACAGCGCTCTCCTCCCGCAGCGCTCGGCTGGCTGCCAGAAAGAAAGCACGGATGCGTCGCTGTATCAGCAGAAAAATGGTACTTTGGGCATTTAGCCAAAAGTGACATTTCCGGCCGATATCTTTTGGCGGCTGATATATCGGTGCAACCCTAATATTTACAGCAATGCAGAATGGCACAGGCTATAGAGGACTACACATCCCAGCAATACTTTATATAACAATATAATTTCTGTATAAAGTACTGCTGAGATTTGTAGTCCTATATAGAGGGTGCCATTGTGCATTGCTGCAACAGTAGTTTACACAACATTAGGCTACAAATAATAATTATTTTAATTTATTATTTACCCTTACCTCTTCTGGCTGGTCTTCTGTCTTCGCCTGTTTCCTAAGTGTTTTCTGTTTGCTGGGTCCTCACTGCCGTCCGAGGCCCCATGATGTGCCTGCAGGGCTGTCTTCAGTGCCTCCTTGTTCCGTGGCTCCCTCCTCACAGCGGCCGGCGTGCCCCATATTATCTCAGCCGGCGGACAGGCGCATTTCAGTGCGTCGCGGAGCGCCCCCCGCATTTTGGATTGTCAGATGTTAAGATATGCTGGGCCCACCCAGGCTGAGGCAACGGCTGCAGTTCCACCACTGTATAACCCCCCCACACACACACTCTTTATACATTGCACCCATCTCTACATATACCTTACACCTCTACCTGCACACTGTCATCCCTCCAGAAGTATGGGGACAGTTACAGTGTCCCAGCCCCAGCCCCAGCTCACACTACACACAGGTGCTGGAATCCAGTAAGTTGTATAGACAGGTGGAGAGGAGAGGAGAAGGAAAACTCTATATACATTACCCACCTCTCGCACGCGCTGCCCCTCCCGCTCACAGCCGACGAGCCCATCGGAGTGGGCGGGGACCGGGCAGTAGCGGCAGCGTGCTGTGATTGGCAAGCTTGCACCGCCTGGTAGGTTAATTGGCCCTGTATGTATGTGAGATAGGGACCTTATATTGTGAGCTCCCTGAGGGCAGACACTGATGTGAATGTGCAACTATGTAAAGCGCTGTGTAAATTGTCAGCGCTATATAAATACCTGTAATAAATAATAAGTACATCAAATTCTTCTTTTCTTTTAAATTATCATTTTTCTCAGTTTAAAATTCACGAGGACTAAGTGTACTATCTGTAAAATGCTTGTCCTAAATATGAACAATAGAACATTTTTAATAGAACATTGCATAATATAGACTTGCAAAATGATTTTACTGGCATATGTGTTTGCTCTGATCAGCAAACTTTGATAGGAAAATTCCAGAGTGAAGCCAATGTTTTAGGAAGCTCTATGCTTTATAAATGCTGAGGTTCAGTCACTGAGCTCTGCTCATTACACTGGTACAATGAAGCTCTTCACAGTACACCTACTCTGTGTATTGTTTGTTGTATGTGTTGTTGGCAAAGACAGGGAGTACTTCATTGGAATTCAAGAAATCAACTGGAATTATGCTCCTAGTGGAAACAATATAAGGTGTGTTGGGGTGCCATAAAATGATGGCAGTGCAGTGCAACTAACATTCCAATATGCGATTGCGATTGGCATCAAACATGCTCCCTCACCATGCAGATGTGAACGAGGGCATACAATTCACCCGGACATTTACTAGACTCTGCTCATTACACCAGCAAAAAAAAAAGGCAGCAAATGGATTGATTTCTCAAGGAGCTAGCAATCAGGATTAAAACATGGAGCTTGGCGGTGGTGAACTATATACAGCTCATCATTAATGGATAGGTTATACACAGAGGGAGGGGGAGGTGAAGGGGTTCATGTGCAGGACACATATAGTGGGATTATGGAAATGAAGGGGCTAAACTGCAGTATAGGGAGTTAAAGTGTTAATATACAGGTCAGATAGAGAGACAGGATGGAAATGTGATGTACAGTGGAGGAAGGGGGTGAAAAATCCTACCTGCTCCTCTTCCTCTGTGAGAAAAAATGAAGGGCTCCCAAATATAAACACTAGAGTAATTGGTAATCAGGGCAATAACAAGGTACAAATCCACTCTGATAGGCTCTGTACATTGTGTGTGTGTGATCAAAGCTATTCAATGACAGTGCAATTAACTACTGTAGACAGGCATACTGGTTGCCAGTCTTTGATTTCTCTGTAAAGTGCTATTTATAAACTGCACTCCAGAAATATGCCTCCACCTCTCCAGTTTTTTTAAAAGGTATGGCAGTAATAAAGGGGTGAAGTACAGCTTCCTATTTGACCCTTATCTGTGACAGTTTTCAGCTTTCCCTATGCGTACCCCGCCACAACTTCCAATGCACTTCCGCTATGACTGCTTTGTGCCCACCTCCTTCTTTAAGCTATTGCTGTCCAGCTGATTGTAAGTAAATGGGTGAAAAGCTCACTCTTAGAGGCTGTTTTTAAATGTAATTTCCCAACGCCCGGCTTGTGCATGTGCCCCACATTGCTTACAGCCAACGAAAGCCGTTGCATACAAGAATTCTGGTGGCTATAGAGCTACTGAATTGCTTTTATGGTGCTGGGGAGTGTGTGCCCTTCCTCCGCCGCTGCTGCTGGCACAGTGGCTCTCTGTGGCTGAATCACAGGGAGGTCAACACACTTCCAGTGGCTGACCTCCCTTATGATCACTGGACCCAGAAGTGATGTGTATTACTTCACCTTCGGTTTCAGTCTGTCATTTCTCCGGCTGCTGTGGTCGCAGAAGAAGCCGGTGAAGCATATCTCTACTTCATCAGCTTCTTTTGGCTCCCTAGCTGACATTAGGGGTCCAATAGACCCCTGATGTCTCAATAAAGAGGGCCTGTATCTGTACTGTCACAAAGGGGGCATCAATCACTGGTAACGCTAAACTGATGAGTGGTAAAAGCTTTTAAAGCACTGCATATGGGAAGTTTTTGGTATGGTAGTTTTTTTTGCGGATTTCACAAGCACATGCAATTTTAAGGCATGACATGTATCTATTTACCTGCCATGACCCCATTTTTTTATGTTAAATTGGGTAATAATAAATGTTTTATAACGTAATGTTAGGTGAACATTTGGTACTTTTTTCTCTATATAGTAAAAAATAAAAAACTCAGTGGTGACTAAATACCACCAAAAAAATCTCTATTTATCCCAAAAAATATTATATAAAATTTATTTGGGTATGGAATTGTATGACTAAATAAATATCAGTGGAAATACCTAAAATAAAATGGCCTGTACAGGAGGGAGGCTTAACACCCAGGTCCTCAAGAGGTTAAAATGATAGGGCTGGCATAACCAAAAACCCTCTGATTCTAAGCCTTTTGGTCATTGTTTAATCACCTGCTGTCCGGCTGTTGTAATTAAACAACAGCGGCTTCTTGAATGTGGGTGGGCATTTGTAAACGTCCCATCCTGACCGCTCGTGCCCGCCTCTAGGCAGCGCACACGAGCAGGAAATCAGCTTGGAATGTAAACAGCCAGCGATGGCTGTTTACATACAAGCGTTCAGGCGTCTGTAGAGACACTCGATCGCTTGAAATATGGGTGCGGGTGTGCGCCCCCCATCCGTTGCAGTAGTACTGTTCAAAGCCCATTTCGTGTGCACCTTACTGTTTAACTGGTAACAAATTGTTGAGTGCGTTTGTCGTTTGTTTTGCTTTCCCCATCCGTTGCAGCCGCTGCTGTGATCCCGAGCTCCGCTGCGCCCGGTGTGAGTCCAGGACCAGCACAGCAGCTCTGCGACCAGAGATCAAACGGAGATCAGTACACAATCTCCGTTTGATCCCCTCCTCCTCTTCGGAATGCAGGAAGTGATGTGTATTACATCACTTCCGCATTCCTCTGTCACTCTCCGGTACAGAAGCCGGAGAGAAGTGGTGAAGCAGGTATCTGCATCATCAGCTTCTCTGGGGGTCCCTAGGCAACATTAGGGGTCTTTAAACTTAATAAAAGGGACCTGTGACTGCAAATTGGCTATCACATAGGGGGCTTGTTAGTTCATTATGTGATAGCAATAAAGTTTAGTGAAAAAAAAGTTGAAAAAAATTATTTACCAAAAAAATTAAAAAATTAAAAGTCACATATAAAAGCAATAAAAAAACAATTAAAGTCCCCCTCCCCCCCACATACACATGCAGACATGCGTTGAGTGCGCCTACGTGCGCAAACGATGATTGCATCCATTGTGTTGCACATGTTACATATCGCCACAAACGTCGCAGTAAGAGCAATAATTCTAGGGCCATCAATCACTGATAACGCTAAACTGATGAACAGTAAAAGCTTTTAAAGCGTCGCCTATGGGCAATTTTGAGTAGTTTTTTGCGATTTCGCGGGCAGGTGCAATTTTAAAGCTTTATCATGTTTGGTGTCTATTTAACAGACGTGACCCCATCTTTTATATTTTACCAAAAATGTGGGTACTAATCAATGTTTTATAATATACCATAGGGAAAACAGGGTTTTTAAAAAAAAAATCGGTACTTTTTTCATTATATATATTTAAAAAAAACAACGCAGTGGTAATTAAATACCACCAAAAGAAAGCTCTATCTGTCCCCAAAAAAATGGTATAAAATTCATTTCAGTACAGCGTTGCATGACGGAATAAACATCAGTCAAAGTACTGCATGGCTGAATACTGAAAAATGGCC
Source organism: Nanorana parkeri (assembly GCF_000935625.1). Classification (NCBI taxonomy): domain Eukaryota; kingdom Metazoa; phylum Chordata; class Amphibia; order Anura; family Dicroglossidae; genus Nanorana; species Nanorana parkeri. The sequence continues at coordinate 52,809 of NW_017308965.1, forward strand.
TGGACAGGAAGGGGGTATAAACACCCTGGTCAGCAAGGGGGTAAAGGCCATGCAGTGTATTATGGTTTAAAATAATTCTACAGGGCAAATCTGCACTTAAATTCGCTGGGACCACAAATCTCAAACCCGCAGTATTTGCCTCAAACCTATGTAGAGTATGTAATAGGTACATCAAATTCTTCTTTTATCTTAAATTATCCTTTTTCTCAGTTTAAAATTCACGAGGACTAAGTGTACTATCTGGAAAATGCTTGTCCTAAATATGAACAATTTTTGATAGAACATTGCATAATATAGACTTGCAAAATGATTTTACTGGCATATGTGTTTGCTCTGATCAGCAAATAGGACTTTGATAGCAAAATTCCAGAGTGAAGCCAATGTTTTAGGAAGCTCTATGCTTTATAAATGCTGAGGTTCAGTCACTGAGCTCTGCTCATTACACTGGTACAATGAAGCTCTTCACAGTACACCTACTCTGTGTATTGTTTGTTGTATGTGTTGTTGGCAAAGACAGGGAGTACTTCATTGGAATTCAAGAAATCAACTGGAATTATGCTCCTAGTGGAAAAAATATAATTTCTGGAAATCCCATTGATGATGATGAGTAAGTAATCTTTCTGACATATTTCTCAAACAAACAGAACTCCGGACTAAGAAGAGCAAAGATTGGCAGATAGCCTGTTCTAACATTCTTGGGAAAACGTCATTTTTAGTTTTGTATTGAGTAGAGAATGTCTAGTTTGCTGTTTAACTACTTGCTGTCCAGAGCAGTCTCTTACTATTTGCACACACATGATAAAAGCTGAATTTTTGGCTAGAAAACAGCTTAAAACCCCCAAACAGTTATATATTTTCTGAAAGCAGAGGCCCTGTAGAATACAAAACATGCTAGTTGCAATTTTTTATATTGTATGATATTTGCGCAAATGTTTGTTTATCAAACAAGTATTTTGGGATAAAATAGGCTTTACCGCAAAATACTTTACCAGTCTTTCAGACCCCTAATGCCACCTAGGGACCCCAAAGAAGCAGCAATCTGCTTCTCAAGCTTCTTCTCCTGGCTCTAGGAGCTGGAGAATGTAAAAAGTGACAGTGATCGGTGGAGAGATCAGCGGCTAAAAGCTTGCTGACCTCCCTCCGATCAATGGGGGGAGACCCGCCGTGCCGGTCCCGGGCCCGCACTGGGGTGGGTGGAGCCCGGGGTAGCCGGCTGTACACAACGATACCAAGAACATGGCTGCAGCATGTTCTAGGTATAACCACTTAAGGAGCAGGACATGTATATATACGTGAACATGCCGAAGTGGTTAATGGTTTTTGTTTTCTGTCCCACTGGAAAGATTTTCCACCACTTCTGGTCCTTGAGAGACAAGAGGAAGTAAGAGGAAATCTCTTCAAACCCCCCACAGGAATATTACCCCACGCCTATCACTTTGTTGGTAACTGTAGAATTTTGGATATATCACTTTATTTCCTTGTAATATTAGCCTCTAGGAAAAATAGAGATGGAGAATCTCCCCACCCTGAACTCAAAAAGCAATAAAACCTGACCAGAGCCCCATTCTATTCTTCTATCCTAAAAAACTTGGCTTTTTGACATAGTGTAAAATAGGAGATCATATCACAGTTTCATTTTTCTTATGTAACATACATTATTGTCCACCACTGTACAATTACAATGCAGTTATTCACATAACTACATTGTGGGTTTGTATAACATTGTGCTCTAGTTATTGGTTTCTACTGATGTAATGACAGTAAGAAAACAGCTTTATTATATACTCTATAAATGGATCTGGAATATCCATAGCACTGGTCTGTTATATGTTCTCTGAAGTACTACAGGCCCTGTTAATCTGCTTAGGTCATGGAAGGACATGACTCATACAGAGACCTTTATTTTCTGACTTTTTGAGATTAAATCTGGTCTCTATATTTAGTCTGGGTTGATTTACATGGACTGGGGATTAGACCATCCAATTTTATTATGTAGGACCCAGATATGAGATGAGCGATTAGAACATATGGTGCAAGGATAAATTAAATAAGACAGAAAAGAGTTAAGTGTTACTGCTGTGTGTGCTAAAAATGTGACTCTATCATTACATGTGGTGGGTAGAAATTGAGATATTGTCAGATAAAACTGCCATGGTCTTCTGCTGCTGTAGCCCATTGCCTCCAAGGCTGCACATATTGTACAGTCCCCTGATAATTTGAGCTGGGGTGGACTTCCTGTCAGTTTAAATCCCAACTCTAGACAAAAGTTGTGAGTGAGGAACAGTTAGAACTTCTTTCACTGTGAGGAAAGAGTAAAGTCGCTGTCAGGTTTTTATTGCTCTGTCTGTCTTCCTGTCCTAGCGATTCCCATTTATCCAATTTCTTGCCATGGTATCACAGTGGTGTCATTCAGAGTCACAGTCAGCAATAAAAACCTGATAGAAGTTCTTATCCACTCTATTCAACACTAAAAAAAAATTGTGCCTGAAGTTATTATTATTATTATACAGGATTTATATAGCGCCAATAGTTTGCACAGCGCTTAACAATATAAGGAAGACATTACAGTCACAATACAATTTAAGACAAGATGCTAAGGAGGGCCCTGCCGTGAGGGCTTACAATCTAAAAGGGAGGGGCAAGTGATACATGAGGAAGTTGGACTGAAGTTGGACTTTAAACATGGCTGGCTGTTTTGCTCTCACAATGTGTTTGTTTAAATTTCACTGAGAGAACGCTCGATCTGTATATGTTTGTTTTTGCACCTTTTACTGCAAACTTCAAATAGCATAGTTTATGAAAACTGCAAGAGTTCTGAGATGCTGCAACCACCATTTCTGGAACCAATAAACATTCTACACTCGTACAGTCAAGGTTGTTTCGATCCTGCTTTTTCTCCATTCTTAACTTCAGCTGTACAACAATTCACCCTCCTTACCATGTATTTATGCTTTATGTATCAAGTCACAGACACATCATTCACTGTTCATTTCATTGTGTTACAGTTGTATCTAATATAGCAACCCACTGAGTGCTCACTGTTAATGTTTCATTCCAGGCATGCCAGCGTCTATTTACAACAAGGCCCCAACCGAATAGGCAGAGTCTATAAGAAAGCTTCCTATGTGCAATTCACCGATGGCTTATATACAGAACAAATAAAGAAACCAGATTGGCTGGGATTGTTAGGTCCCATCATAAGAGCAGAAGTTGGGGACACTTTAATTGTCCATCTTAAAAACTTTGCTTCCATATCATACGGCTTACATCCACATGGAGTAGAGTACACAAAGGAAAATGAAGGTAAGCATGTTTGCAGAGAACTATACTGTAGATAGATAGATGGATAGATAGACAGACAGATAATTGTTAAAACATCATCTTAAATTAATAGATATTTCATTGGAAAACGCTCATTGGTGTTCAAATCTTCTCCTACCTCCTTAAAGTGGCACTAATCTCAGGAGGTAAAACTTAAAAACATTCAAGTAGCTCAACTATTAACAAAAATGTATCTTATTTGTGTATGACTCGGCTGTAGATCCTCAAATCATGTCTGAATTGGTGCTGACACTGTCCTTCCTTCTGGAGGGCGGTTACTTTTGTTCCCCCATGATCCCTGTGTGTGTTGTAAAGTAACCACCACTCCAAACACACTTTGGTGATGAACTACAATCTCACATTTAGAGCTGGTGCAGACTTGGGCGACCCAGGATGTGCGTCACTAGACCGCGCGATTGTGTGCAGTTGCACATATAGCGGTTGCCACGCGGCCCCACTGATTTCAATGGGGTTACATCCATGCGGTAATCGCTGAAAAAAGGTACATGTATTTTCTCCACAGGACACTCTTGTAAAGAAGGCTGTAAACAGCTGCCCCCCTCATTGTGATTCCGTGTAACACGATCACTAAACACCAGCTCTGCCTTTGCACACAATACACTGTCCTGGGAAGGGGGGGTGTTGCCACCATGAATACTAATGAATGGGGGAGGGTGGAGAGCTCATTTTTAATGTGCACAGATTGCTTGCAAAACACAGAAACATGAATGTTTCTGTGTTTATACACATCAGCTGCATATGTCTGCTTCATGTAAACTCGGTGTACAATGCTGGCAGATGTTTTGTTTTTTTAAATAACTCCTAAAAGGTGGAAATGGGCTTTAATGTCTCCCAAAACAGTTATTTTTAAGGCATGCCAACTGTTAATGCTGCCAGTGTAACTTTTTCAGCTCTCAACCAAACTTTTAAGCCCTCAAATGGTTGGTGCCATTGCTGTTCACGTGTAGCACCATGGCAACTGCATTCCAAATAGAGGCTAAGATGGCACCTTCTTTGGCTTTAAATGATAGGAGGTTGAAGTTTCCGCTTTAAAGTGATAACTGGTTTGAACCCCTGTCTGATTTTGTTTGTTATTGTTGTTTTGAATGGTGTTTGTGTCCTTGTCAGGGAGATGTAAACTCTCTGAAGTTGACTGCTTAATTTTTCTGCTTTTGCAAGAGTCTTTCAGTTTTTGCTGGTAAAAAGTTATGTAAATGCTTGTGACGTGAACTCATGTATACGTGTTAAAGTGCAGCACATATAAAGACAATAACTCAAATAAAATAATATATACAAACTTTTAGGAGCAAAACTAAAAAAAAATGCATTTGTATGTGTCTCCCTAAAACCACCGTCCTAACCTCAGAACTGGGAATGAAAAACTTGACCCTGTTCTAGCAAGAAGTATGGGCAAGGGTATATCAATGCAGTTGTATTCTGGCTAATGGTCTTCTTTGCAGAAGCTCTTCAAAAACATTTCTTAACATTACAATAAAATAACGTTACCTTCCACTATTTTATACTAAACAAAAATCTTATATCTGAGGCTTCAGCTGCGGGCCTATTGGAAATAACTTGATAATATTTACAGGTGCCTTATACCCAGACAAAACCGCGGGGACACACAAGAAGGATGATGCTGTCAAACCTGGAGAAAGTCATACTTACAAGTGGGATGTAGTGGAAGACCAAGGTCCGTCCGCAAGGGATGATGATTGTATTATCAGATTATATCACTCACACATTGATGGCCCAAAGGATGTTTACTCTGGACTTGTGGGACCCATGATTATTTGTAAGACAGGTGAGCAATAGTTTAATTTTTACTTATTTAATTCATTAGAAGAGTTCTTCACAAAGCATATAAAACTGTTTAAATCAGTCCCTGCCACCCCCACAACCAACGCCCCAGGAAATGTGGGGAAGAGGCCATTTTCCCCATCGGCACGGGGACAAGGTGCTTTCCCAGGGGCGACCCTGGAAAAGTACCCTCCCAGTGCCAAGGGCATGTGGCCTGGTATAGGAAGGAGGGGGGCGCTCACTTGTGTGTGTGTGTGTCCGTTTCCAGCCCTACCAGGCCTATGCTCGGATCAAGGGTCTGGTATGGAATTTTAGGGGGGACCGCACGGGTGAGGTTCCTCCTTAAAATTCCTAGCAGACCGTAAGATCCTACTATGACTTTAAGGGGAACCCCACGCTTTTTTTGAAACAAATGTGGTCCCTCCTCAATTTTCCTACCAGACCTAAAGCGCACGCTTTAAGAATAAAAAAAAAATTTGTACAGATTTGCCAATTTACAGGCAGTTTATGGGGACTCCCCAGGCATGATATCTAAATATTTTTTTTATTTTTATTGTTACCCTTTAAGTGATGTTAAAACCACTGCTCCTTTAAAATCAGTATTTTTGAAAAGTTTTATTTCATTGATTCATGTCCCTCAGGGCAGTACCCGCACCCCCATGCACTTTTTATGGCCAATAATTTGCATATAAGCCCTCTTAAAGGTAACAATTGTTTTTGAAAGTTCTACCCCGATTGACTTGCATTGAGCTCGAGTTAGAACTTTTTGGATGTTATAAAGTTCGAATTCGAACCAAACTCGGGCCTGTTTGGCCCATCACTAGTACTTAGTCACCATGTTAGCTTACATTTTTGTACTGTATAATTGTATTTTTCTTTCTTGAAACTAAGTTTGCTCCCTCACAATTATTAGCTTTTAATACACACCACTATACATAAATGACTTAACTGCAGTGCCATTTTTTTTGCCTGCAGTGGTGAGAGTATGGTTAATTTAGAGAAACTGAAACAAGGATTATGTTTTTGTGTATATATGAAATATAGCACATGAATAGTTTGCTTTCTGCTATTAAGCCAGCAGTTGATACTTTAGGCTTTTTTACATTTTAAAGGCCCTCTGTTTGCTTCTTTTTTAGGAAGTACGTTTACACACTTTAGTAATTCTTCAGCAGTGACTTCCTTATTGAGGGCTGTTTCAGTCAAAGTGTGCCTCAGAGTAAGCTGCATGTCTTGTGCCGCCTCTTTAGTTAACCTGCAGTGCTCTATGGATCCCTTCTCCTTTAACAGATTTTTATTAAAGTTTTACAACCAGATATAGAGTTGGCAATTTAATAAAACAGTACACCTAGATGGATTTAGGAATCCATTTTTATGTAGTAAATATTTACCTTCCTCTTTAACAAAACATATTTCCTATCTGTTCCTCATTTGGAATCAATTCTCTTTGTCGCTCTTTCCTCATCAGTTGTTCCTCTTTTTGTCCTTTCATCCTATCACTTAATTATCTTATTTGCTATTTTAAAAAGCCAGTAAGGAAAAGTAATGATGGAAAACAACAATTCTGAGTTTAACCAATAATTTTTTAGCATATACATTTTTAATGGTCTGCGTAACTGCGGGCATTGTAGGGGTGTGTCTATTACATTGCCTAAATACATTGTGCTGGAAAGTGTCCCACTTTCTCATCTCAGAGGTGGAAGGTACACATATTCTATATTTTAGGTGTAAAGTAGGCAGATGCATAAGAAACTTTTCTATTAAAGGAGAACTATGGGGTCAGTGCTTTTCCCCATAGTTCTCTTAAGGGTCACGGGAGGACAAACACTAGCATCCTCCCGTGACCCAAAGCTCAGTATATTGCGAGCTACAGCTCGCGGTATACTGAGACCACCGCAGCTGAGACGGACACCGACATTACTGTCGAGATCCACCAAGCTGCGTGAGTGACAGCGGGCTCTGCCTATCTAGAGGCAGAGCCAGCTGTGCCCGCCCCCTTCCCCGTCCGTTCCTCCAGTCAGCGCTGGAGGATCGAAAAGGGGAGGAGAGTCATGGCTCTGTGCAGGGAATCGATCGAGAAGTGAGTGAGCAACTGTATGTGTTCGCTCACTTCCCGATCTATTGAGCAAACGTGTGACAGTTTCATTGTCACACGTCGTCTCAAACTATGAGGATGAGTGATTTTCACTCACCTCATAGTTCTCCTTTAATCTTTGAACAGTTGTTTCTATTACAGGTATATTCATTCTAAGATAACGTTTTCTTTGTGTATATCATTTACTTAAGGTGCCCTGGATGGAACAAAGAAGTCTGGAAAGAAAGAAAAAATAGAAGAATTTATCTTGATGTTTTCCGTGATTGATGAAAATTCTAGCTGGTATATAGATGAAAATATCAATAGTTTTACCAACCCTACTGCGGTGGATAAAGAGGATGATGACTTTGTGGAGAGCAATAAAATGCACTGTAAGGCTTTTCTTTTAAAACATATTTAGAGTTCATGGAACACAGTTCCCAGCTAAAATCATCTTGCTCTCACCTATGCTTCTGACTTAGACTGTAGCCTCCTGTGACTTCTGTCATATGAATCTGTAAATACATCATCATCCAGGACTCCATTTCTGCCTTACAAACAGCACAGCACTCACAATTGATTGTGAATACCTAGTCTGTATTAGGGATTAGCTCCTGAGGGTCACTGAAGCTCCTTTAAACTATCCTGGACCTGTTCTTGTGCCCAGAACGAACAGCCCCTAATTGGCTCAATTATTTACTTTTTTTGCACAGAAAAATAATGTATGTGCAAAATGTACAATAAAAACAATTGAAGTGGAAGTACACAGCAATTAAATACATGAAAAAGGAGAACAGAAATACAAAATAAAGAAATTAACAATACTACCCTCAATACAACCACTCTCAAAAAATATATATCATTTAAGTAATTTAAAAAAAAGCACTGGCAGCCAGGCTGGGTCCCTTGTGTACTTTTACCATTTGTCCGCATTTCCCAGGGACAGTCTCCTTCTTTAAGTGGTCTGTCCTTGGGAAAGTCTGCAATCAATTATTTCATGGAGAATCCAAATTGGGTTTGTAATTGTGAGGATGTACTAAAAGGGGTTGTGGTCTAACAAAGCTTTTAAGGTGCCCATACACTGCACAATTCTCGTACGAGAATCGCGGGAAATCCCGCGATCGTACGAGAATCGTGCAGTGTGAATGAAGACGTGCGACTGTTTCTACTGTGCGGTCACACGTCTTTTGTCTAAGGAGCAGGCTAGAAAATCAGCCGAAAATCTTACGATTTTCGGCTGGTTTGAATGATGCTCGGGAGACAAATGCCTCAGGGGGCGGGCTTGTGATGATTGCAAGTACGATCTGCCTGTCCAAGATGGGCAGATCGTACGTTTTTTAATTACTTTAAAACCATCGCAAGACTAAGGTCTTGCAATGGTTGTAAAGTGTATGGCCACCTTTAGAAAGACCAAAAAATGGTTTGATCAAATCAGTTGCTCTGGGGCTGTACTTGTTGCTCTTTTACCATGCATTTAATATTCTGTGTATGTATTGTATCTGTTTTTATATAAAGAAGAACTCCAGGAATTTTTTTTATTAACCCATGCAGTGGGGCAACCCCCGCACTGCAAGGGTTAAGTGATTTCACCATAGGAATGCATATCTAGATTCCTATTGACTATTTCAATTTGCAATAGCCAATAGCAAACTAGCTATTGCACCCGCCCTACTGCTGCTGTCAATCAGCAGAGGGGACCTACAGTTCTCCATCAGGTCCCCTTTAGTGAGGGCAGCAGAACTGCTTGGCCGATAGAAAACAGTTGGGTGGAGCTAGCTGTCACTGCTAGCTCCGCACATTAATTTTCTATTGTTTTTTTTCTACTTTTTTAATTATTTTGCTATTCTGCTCGGTGCCACAGAGGGGCCGAGCAGAACAGCATCTATGAGAATAGACCAAACAGCAGCGAGTAGCCTGCTGGAGGTTCGGCTTAGCCGATCCAGATGTTGGATCAGCTGAGTCGAACTCCTTCTGCACTTCGGTTCGGCCGACATGCTGAGCATGTTCGGCCCACCCGAACCCACACGATGTACGGCTGATTTCAGCCGATATACGGCTGAAATCAGCCATACAAACATGAAGTGAATAGCAAACAGCGTTCGGCTCACTTCACTACGGCAGCTTAGTGAATAGACCCCAATGTGTGCAAACAAGGCAATGAGGCGATCATTCTCTCCATCCGTGTGTGGCCACAGACTGCACTCACCAGATGGGGTGGACTATTCAGATACAAATGGTCTTACAGCACTCAATTAGATACATTTATCCGCAGGGATGTTAAACTGTCAGTATTCCCCTTCACCTCCTTTTCTCCATTCACCAATGCTCGTGGAAAAGTATTAAAAATGCTATAAATGCTGTGGATGTTTTTTAATACATTTCCATGAGCATTGGTGAATGGAGAAAAGGAGGTGAAGGGGAATACTGACGGATTAACATCCCTGCGGATGAATGGACGAATTGTAGTCTGAGTGCGGTAACACTATTTCTATCTGAATGGTCCACTCCATCTGGTGAGTGCAGTTTGTGGCCACACACGGATGGGGAGAGTGATCACCTGATTACCTTGTTTGCACACATTTTGTGAGGATTCTTGCACTGCTTGCATCATTTGCACAAACTTACTGGGACTTTTGCACAAGTTGGTTGAGAGATTTGTGGCATCATTTGGATCACTGAATACTTTTATGAAATTTTAAATGACTTTTCTAATATTTTATTTATTTATTTATTTATTTATTTATTTAATTGTTTAAATATAGTGCTGGGCAGCTTGTTCATGAAAGAGGGACTATTACTCTTTGTCCAGCAGCTGAATTATTTTTGTGTGGATTACATAGATAAGTATACTCACCTGAAGCTCCAAGCCAGCTTCTTCTTAAGGTGGCCATACACTTTACAACCCTCGCAAGACTTTTGTCTTGCGAGGGTTGTAAAGTACTTAAAAAAACGTACGATCTGCCCATCTTGGACAGGCAGATCGTATTTATTTATTTATTTATTTATTTATTTATTTAATTGTTTAAATATAGTGCTGGGCAGCTTGTTCATGAAAGAGGGACTATTACTCTTTGTCCAGCAGCTGAATTATTTTTGTGTGGATTACATAGATAAGTATACTCACCTGAAGCTCCAAGCCAGCTTCTTCTTAAGGTGGCCATACACTTTACAACCCTCGCAAGACTTTTGTCTTGCGAGGGTTGTAAAGTACTTAAAAAAACGTACGATCTGCCCATCTTGGACAGGCAGATCGTACTTGCGATCATCGCAAGCCTGCCCTCCTGAGGGGCGGGCTTACGATGACTGCAAACGGGCTGTGTGTGCGTGCGCACACCGGCCCGTTCGGCAGTTGTCGAACCAGCAGGCCACTAAGTCACCGAGAATCGTACGATTCCCGGTGGGTTTTCTAGCCTGTTTGTTCGATGGAAGAGGTGTGACCGTACAGTAGAAACGGTCGCACGCCTTACATACAGTGCACGATTCTCGTACGATCGCGGGATTTCCCGCGATTCTCGTACGAGAATTGTGCAGTGTATGGGCACCTTTAGACTGGTGCTTCCAGCATCTCTCCCCCTCCTCTGCAGTGGTCTAAGGTCCTGTAAGTCATCACATCTATACACTGTGTATAGACGTGTGGACACAGAGGAAGATTCCAATGTGCTGCGGAGGAAGAGACAGGCTGGAGGGAGTGCTTTGACAGCTAGCCGACTCGGAGCTTCAGGTGAGTCCCGAAACACAAACAAGCAATTAAACCTTGCAGTGTGGGAATAGCCCCACTGCTTGGGTAATTCAAACTTTTCCTGGAGATTTAAAACAAGTTCCCACCTTTGTTTTTCCTTGCTGCTTCTTTACTATTATAAACATTCCTCTAAATGAAATGAAGCCTATACATTAAGCCTATTTTTGTGTTTCAGCAATCAATGGATACATGTATGGGAACCTCCCAGGCCTTTCTGTATGTGATGACACAAATGTGAGATGGTATCTCTTTGGTATGGGGAATGAGGTGGATGTACACTCAGCCTACTTCCATGGCCAAGTGTTAACATATCAGAATTACCGTGTGGACACTCTAAGTCTTTTCCCTGCATCCATGGTTCAGGCATCTATGCTTACTAAAAACCCTGGGAAGTGGCTTCTCAGTTGTCAAGTTAATGACCATTTAGAAGGTATGTTAGGTTTAGATGCTTAGAGATGCACAGCTTTTTTATGTAACAACTTTTCAATAATTGGGTGACATTATGTCATATGCCATCATTGTATAATGCAATATGATGTTCCTTGACAGGTGGTATGCAGGCACTCTATGAAGTAAGAAACTGCACAGCAAAGAAGTCCTGCAGTTTCAGTACAAAGTTTCGACAGTATTACATTGCTGCAGAAGAGATCATGTGGAACTATGGACCAACATCAATGAATCAGTTCACTAGACAGAAGCTTGATGATGCTGACAGGTAGGGTAATGACACATCATTTAACCCCTTCATGACTGAGGCCTTTTTTTCATTTTTTGTACCCATGTTATATTCCACATTTTAGGCCTGAAAATTACTTAAAACCCACCAACATTATATATTTTCTGAATGCCAAGACCCTATAGAATAAAATGGTGGTAGTTGCAAATTTTTATGTTGCGCAATATTAGCGCAACTCCTTATTAAACCCCAATATTTAGTGAAAAATTTAATTAAATGCCCCAAAACACAACAAAATACCCATTTTTTAATGAAATATAAAAGATGAGGTTACAACGAGTAAAACGATACCCAACATGCCCAGGTTACAAATTGCGTGCATCCGTAAAACGGCAAAAAACCCCAGTAGCCCAAAAAGTCCATAGAAGACGCTTTAAAAGCCCCCACAGGTCATCAATTTAGAGATACCCCAAAATACTGGCCCTAGAATTATTGCTCTCACTC
>NW_017308965.1:65381-80163 GCF_000935625.1 Nanorana parkeri
CCCGTAGGAGGGGCAACGGAGCCCGGGAAGCACGGCGGGGGTGTCCGGCGGGGGGCGCGCCCCCTTCTTCGGGACGCCGAAGCGATCTGGCGACAGGTAAGACGCCAGGATCGCTTCTGTTGTAAAGCCGACAGTCGGCTCTACAAGTTTAAACAGAGTCCCGGCGGCAAAAGTCACCGGGAGTCTGTTTAAACAGCCCCGATGCTGGCGACGTACACTGTACGTCGTCAGTCACGAAGGGGTTAAATTCAGTATAAGTAAGCAAGGCAGACCTATGACACACTAAACTTGTATCTGAGCAGATACAACAAACACTGTCAAATTGACCGATTGTTAGAACTTTTTACAGCCTGCACGACCAGTCATTACATAGGAAAATGTAAATATTCCATAGTATTCCAGGTATCCTTTAGAGCAGGGGTGTCCAAACTCCGGCCCTCCAGCTGTGGTAAAACTACAAATCCCATGATGCATCTCTCTCCGGGAGTCATGTCTGTGGCTGTGAGAATCTTGCAATGGCTCTTGGGATTTGTAGTTCCACCACAGCTGGAGGGCCGGAGTTTGGACACCCACGCTTTAGAGAGCAAGCAGGTTATTAGACATATGCACTGGCAAAAAAATGTTTAGTTTAGTTTCATTTTGATTTGGAATTTGCATTATTTCTTTTTCCTTGATTCGGGTCCGAAAGTCAATTAATTTCAGGAATCGGATTCGGACGAAATTCGTTAGCGGTAGTCTGTATGAATTTTCATTTGTGTTTCGTTGCAGCAAAGTAACATTAACAATTTTTATTTTATTTTTTTAATGTCACTTTACTGCAACTATAACTCGGCCACAAACGAAAATACGTACAGACTACCGCTAACGAATTTCGTCCGGAATTTAGTTTTCGGAAATTTGGATTTGTTTCAATTCGCCATTTCTGTTATTCGGAAATTTGGATACATCCAAATTTCTGAATAAGAAGAATTCGTCCGTAAAACAAATTTTTCTGAAAACGAATTGCACATGTCTACAGGTTATTACTAGCACAGGGGATATCACATTGCTTTTCAGATTCAGTATTACTCGACCTGGAGGGAATTCCAAGCTTTCTTACATTTAGTTTCACAGAAAGACAGTTGAAGAGACACTCATCTTTACAGAATTAGCTGACTACAGTTAAGGTGGCCATACACTTTACAACCATCGCAGGACCTTAGTCTTGCGATGGTTGTAAAGTAAATTTAAAAAAACGTACGATCTGCCCATCTTGGACATTCAGATCGTACTTGCGATCAATGTACTTGCGGGCTTGTGCAAGTACTTGCGATCGTACTTGCGATCGTACTTGCGATCATTCGTACTTGCGGGCTTGTGCAATGCTAAACGGGCAGCGCATGCGCACACCGGCCCATTCGGCATTTGTCTCCCGAGCATCATTCAAACCAGCCGAAAATCGTACGATTTTCGGCTGGTTTTCTAGCATGCTCCTTAGACAAAAGATGTGCGTCCGTACAGTAGAAACGGTCGCACGTCTTCATTCACACTGCACGATTCTCGTACGATCTCGGGATTTCCCGCGATTCTCGTACGAGAATCGTGCAGTGTGTGGGCACCTTTATTGGCACACATTATTCTCTAGCATCTGGTTTTCACAAAAATATAGTAAGACACAAATATATATGCTCTCTACATCTTTTAATGTAACTAAATATGTGTCAGCCTTTCCCTACTTGCACTGAAAGGGTAATTCCAGCCAAACCTCCTTTATTTTTTTTAGTATGAGATAGAACGGGGAAGGGCTAAAACTCATATTATATTATTATGTTGTTTCTTGGCCTAGTGGAGGAAATATCCTCTCAATTCTTGTACAAGTGATTGCATGGACTGGAACTGAGGTTAAATCACCACAGCAGATCCAGAGACAATGATAAAATTATGCCAAGATAGTGTTTTTCATCTAATTAGAAGAACATTCTTTTCATGTGCATTTTCCTAGATTGTACCGTATTAATTTACTGATAAAACAATGACTTTATAGAATCAATTATGTTTTAGATTGATCAATATGCTAATGCAAAGTTGTTACTTCAGAACTTATAATATTTTGTTGATGTTAAATGATTGTATGCAATTATTCTGTTCTGCATATTTTTCAGTGAATCAGCAACATTTTTTGAACAAAATGACATGAGAATTGGAGGAACGTATAAAAAAGCAGTGTATAGAGAATATACAGACTCAACTTTCACAACACAGAAGCCAAGATCCAAAGAGGAAGAACATCTTGGAATTTTGGGTAAGTGTTTTGGGAGGTTCTTTCACCCTGGAGGAATTTTAAAAATAGCGGCAGCAGTGGTAAGACAATGGGTAGTGAAGAAAGAGAAGAAAGAAAGAATGGTGGGCCATCTACTCTTCAGTCATTTATTTGAATGGAAACAATGTAGATGACTTGGTAACCCTGAACCCGGGGGGGGCATCCCACAGGTCATGGATATCGTAGACTATCTATATTCATCTCCATGTGGTAAAACAATATCCATGCCTCCCAGATCTGCAAACATTTCTTGTGTTTGTCTTCCAGGAGACTCATGAGGTGTTCATAAATCATGATAATGTATCAATTTTTGTGATTTCCTGCAAGGAGATAAGTTGCTTTTTCCAGTTTCTAGCAATAGTCAGTTGGGCTGTGAATAGGACATGGTGTGTGAGGGTTTCCTGGGATCTTAGTAGTCCATCTATATTACCATGTACAAGAGTTGGCCAATGGTTTCCATGGATGTATCTGTAAAACGCCATCTTTAAAAGTTGAAAGACTTTGAACCAGAAGTTCATAACAAATGGACATGTCCTTATTCTGTTGCTTTTTTTTTCTAAAACAATTTAGGTTCGTGGTTCTTTAAAAAGCTTAAACCAAATTTTAAGTCTGGTTCTTTAAAACATGCCTGTATGAACATACACTAATGGTGCTATCTTCATTATTAGGCCCTCTCATTCTGGCACAGGTAGGAGATGTTATCAAAATTACATTTAGGAACAAAGCAAGCCGCCCATACAGTATCCAGGGCCATGGAGTGAGCTACACAAAAGACATGGAAGGTGCTGCCTACAAAACTGGCAAAGATTCTAAAGGTAACCAAAAATTTGTTTTAATCATAAAATGCTAATATTCGCTGCACATGAATGTGTAATGGAGTGAAAAGGACATGTGAATGTTTCATACTGCCATCTATAAAGGTCATGTTTCTATTTTCTTAAATGTAATAATTTGTGCTAGGCCATTTGCACTAAAATCGTAAATATATGATATGAAAGACAATGGCCATACAATTCTAATATTCTCTGCACATCTGTAGGTATGACTGAGTGAAATGGACATGTGATTGTTCCATATTGCCAGTCTAAATAGGTCTTGTTCTTATTTTCTTGAATTTAGTAAGTCGTGATAGGCCACTTGTACCAAAATAGTAAATATATGATGTAAATGGGGTGGTAGGACAGGTCAGCTTGGTATGCTCATTTCTAGTGTTTAACCTTTTAGTACATTTGGAATATTTATTCCTAAAGCCTGTTATAGTGTTGTGCACATTCACATGGTTTGCATGCTAGAGGCAACACAAAGGAGACAGATTGTAGAAAAAACATGACTGTATGTGACACCACACTCAACCCCATTCCATGATTCCAACATAAATAAACAGAAGTCTCATACTCACTTCATGTAACGTTACATTTATTATAACTGCACCAGATTCAAAACACTCTCCTCTTTCATGTCCCCAGCTCTGCATTATCTCCCCCTTCATGTCCCCAGCTTTCCGCTCCCGGACCCCATGTCACCTTCCTTCATACTTCCAGCTCCCTGTCTCCCCCTTCGTGTCTGCAGCAGCTCTATTCGGCACTGGGCAGCAGTTCTGTGTGATGAGGGGGCGGGGATTACACCGCTCCCACTCATTGGCTGCTGCCCGGCTGGATGATGCTTCACGCTGTGCCCGGAACAAGGTGAGGGGAGCAGCGTGAAGCATGTAGGGCCCAGGACAGGAGGAAGAGGTCCCGGGACTGACATTAAATACCTTTGTTAATATTGGAGTCGATGTGGTAGTTGTTTTTTTATCCGAAAAACAAATTCTGTTAACGGATTCCGGATCCGAATTTCGTATTTCGGATAAAAAAAAAAAACTACCATCAACTCCAGTATATTAACAAATGTACTTTGCTTTTTAACTTCAATATAACGAATGTTCATAACGGAACGAAATTCCGTCAACGGAATTTCGTATTTCCTGCCTGTATTGTAATGCAACTCTCAGCAGCAGAAGAGAAAACCTCTGATTGGTCAACCAAACGAAATACGAATTCCGTTAACGGATTCCGGATCCGAATTTCGTATTTCGGATAAAAAAACAAAAAACTACCATTAACTCCAGTATATTAACAAAGGTATTTTGCTTTTTAACTTCAATATAACGAATGTTCGTAACGGAACGAAATTCCGTCAACGGAATTTCGGATTTCCTGCCTGTGTATTGTAATGCAACCCTCAGCAGCAGCGGATCCGTATTTCGGATTAAAAAAAAAAATCTTGTCATGTTGTTCAACCTCATTTACAGGGGTAATATTAGTTCCTGTTTCAAAGAAATTCGGATCCGAAATTCGTTAACGGAATTTTATCTAACCTTGAAATGATTCTATCTGTTATTTTGAAAAGCCAAAATAAAGGAAAAGTAGTGATGGAAAAAAGTAATGTTGGGATGAACCAATCATTTTGTGCCCACCAAGCATTATGGTCTGTGTTACTGCGGTGTGGTAGGGGAGTGTGCTTTGCCTACATATGTCATGCTATAATGTATTCCTCTTTCGCATCTCGCAAAGTTGGGAGGTGTGCTACCATACTAAACATGATCCAAAATCTTTCTACATATGTTTAAAACTAGAATTCCAGGATAGACAGTTCTAAGCAGGTTCCAGCAACCATCGGCAGGGCGGTGGTTTATGGTAGATTCTGAACATTACTGGGCAAGTAACAGGTAAAAGAAGAAATAAAAATGACACTGGAAAAGAAAGCACAAGCAAAGGTCACTTAGAATAAGGGGTCTATTCACGAAGCTGCCGAAGGATCTAGCCATAGCTTCGGCCGATCCTTCAGCTATCTTCGGCCCCAGGACCCCTTCGGTTCAGTAGAACCGAAGGGGTGCTGTACGGGCTATTCACTATAGCCCGTACAGCTCCCGAAAGTGGCCGAGCGGCTCAGTCGAGCCGAACGCGTATGCATCGTGATCTTACGGCTGGCTCCAGCCACTTGCAGAGAGATCAGCGTCCCTGGTTACCTGCTAACCAGGGACACTGATCTCCAAACAGCAAACTCTCCCTGGCACTCCGGGAGCCTCCTGCTCCCGGCAACTTTTTGAGCTTTGTGAGTTCCATCCTATTAACTACACTGTTGTGATTTAGAAATACAATTGGTGCAGCAAACATTTCTCTACCAGTTTACATTCATAATCCTCAAACTGTCCAACTAAACTATGTGTTACTAATATATGAGCTCAGCTGGCTATTTTTTTTCTTCTTCAGAAAATGGTGAATCTGGGGAACAAAGTGGGCACTCTCATCCTTCTCATGTGGCTCCAGGAGATACAGTAACATACAGATGGGACGTCCCTGACAGTGTGGGATCCACAATTCATGACCTAAACTGCTTACCATGGCTTTATTATTCATCTGTGGATGTGGTCAGAGACACCAATTCTGGACTTGTCGGCCCCTTGTTAGTGTGCAAGAGCTTAATCAATAATCAACAGGTACATTTTGGATCTTACATTTGAATAGTAAAAACAACAGGGATATTATTTTGTGATTTGACCAACTTGATAAACTTTAGCAACTTGATATAAAAGAGATGACATCTGGAGCAACATTTTATGACAACAGCAACAGTCCTGGAAATAAAGATCAGTTGTATCTGCTGTTGGTAGATAAAAGGAAACGGTCAGGATCGGATTTACTATAAGGCACAGTAGGCTTGCGCATATAGGCAGCAGAGACAGTGAGATAGCTTTTCCCTATATAGTTATCGGACACACTTATATTCCCACTATTAATAACTATACAGTTATCTCATACATGTTAATATACACATTACCCAATATCATGAGCCACAAAAACAATAACTGTTATGTGTAAAAGAGGTCAAGGTCACCCTAGCAGAGGAGCTTTGCTTTGGATGGCAAACCTTTTTTTCAATAGGTTAAAATGCACATTTAGGCCTGAAGATTACTTAACCCCTCATCTTAAGGCAGAGACCCTGTTGAATAAAATGGTGACAACTGCATTGTTTTTTATCTCATAAGATAATTGTGCAATTGTGCACAGTAGCATACAGGACCCAGAAGATCACTGTAAAATACTGTAATGGCTCCAGCTACTACAGTGTCTTATAGATCCCAGTGGTCCTACAATGTATAACATATGTATATTTTACACTGGGCCAAGCTGGACTAATGTAAGTGTACATAAATATTAACCCCTTCATGACTGAGCTAGTTTTCCGTTTCTGTTCATAAATGACTGACACACTTTTTACATTTTTGCTGTGTGATTCTTCCACAGCAATAATATACTTTCAGTATGATAAATTAACTTTTTTTAATTCTTGGTTATTATTAGGCTGCTCCAAACTTAGGAACAGCTAATAATAACCTCAGAGACTGATCCTGACAGCATGTCAGAATCAGATCTCACTCAAGGTTTTTGATCGTGCCTAGACGATCAGAAGTGATACATTTCAGTCAAAGAGATACATTGTAATATCTCTGTGCCTGAAATGTATCATAAACTTCGGGCCAGTCTATCGAGCTGTCAAAATGAATAGCAGAGAGGTGAGTCATTCTGCTAAATTTCTGCTATTTTCAGCTGTCAAATACGGATTGCTATTTAGCGATCCAGTATTTGTATGTAAGGGCTTCATTCTTTCATTAATTAAAGAAAGAAGCTTTTGCAAAAGCTTAACTATTTCATTAATGAATGCCTCAATCCTGAGGCATTCATTAATAAAGGGTAACCGCTAAGAATCATCGGTTACCGGCATTACAGAGCCTTAAAAAACTAATCACGTACAGTGTACGTGGCCAGTCATATGGGCACTTCATGGCGGGACGTACACTGTACGTCTCCCGTCACGAAGGGGTTAATACCTGAAGTTCAGCTGTAACAGTCTTTACAGCGCATCATTTTAGGGTTAACAGTGAATGATGGCGCTAGAATTATTGCCCTCACTCCCACATGCATGACAATACCTAACGTGTGGTGCAGATGTAATTTTCATGTGCATGTGCACTCTACGCACTCATTTGCATACACGGAGGCTGGGGGCTTTAAAAATGTTTTGATGTTTTTTCATTTATTTTATTAAACTTTATTTTTATTTTTTTTCTTCTTCGGCCAGAGTGGTGGGGGTCTGACAGCACTGAACCTGGAAGTGCTCCGAGTTCAGTGCTTCGGGGTTTGCGCTACCAGGGGGAGATCAGTGAACCAATGGTCACTGATCTGACGCCACTGACATGCACAAAGTAGGTGCTGGGCACCCAGGAGGCATAATTGAGCCCAAGACACATGGCGGTAAAACCACGCAAATCACCTCAACAAGAAAGCCAGCAGTTGGAAAAAATCTAAGCAGACAGTTTGTTGACATGGCAGCAATGTCTTCAACATAATATTTATGTTAGCAATGAAAGAATATAGTTGTACAAGCTCCTCTTCTGTACTGAAAATGCTTAGTCTGATTTCACTGCACATGGTAAGCTTCTCACAGTGTTCATTAGAAGCTGCAGAAAGTCAGATAGAGCCCTCCTCCCTTTCTAGAGTACATCCAACATTATCTAGCTCTTTACTGTCCCTGCCCCCAGCCAATTTTCATTCATTGGATTTCAGTTATTTAAAACATGGAGACTCAGCATCACATGTGGGCATTACTTAAGGCAGTCTGCTTGCAAATGTAGTCTGCCTAGGAATGCTTCTCCACACTGACATACACCCATTAAGACATTTTGATATTTTCATAACTTCTCCCAATAGCCAGCCCACTACCTGTATCAGGGCTGAAGGCTCTTGAGAGGAGTACTGATACAGGTTGCAGCTCCTTAACCCCTGGCAGTCAGTGTTTTCCTCTTCTTCTCCTCCTTTCCAACTGGTGGAATGTCCCTCGAAGTCTATTAAACCTGCATAAGATGTCATGACATCATTGATCATAAAGGTGCCCATACACTGCTCGATTCTCGTACGAGAATCGCGGGAAATCCCGCGATCGTACGAGAATCGAACAGTGTGAACGAAGACGTGCGACCGTTTCTACTGTACGGTCACACGTCTTTTGTCTAAGGAGCATGTTAGAAAACCAGCCGAGAATCGTACGATTTTCGGCTGGTTTGAACGGTGCTCGGGAGACAAATGCCAAACGGGCCGGTGTGCGCACGCGCACACTGCCCGTTCAGCATTGCAGTCATCGCAAGCCCGCCCCTCAAGGGGGCGGGCTTGCGATAATCGAGAGTACGATCTGCCTGTCCAAGATGGGCAGATCGTATGTTTTTTTAATCACTTTACAACCATCGTAAGACTAAGGTCTTGCGATGGTTGTACAGTGTATGGCCACCTTTAGACTTCTGGAGGAGAAAAGGCGGTGGGAACCAATCTAGCAGCCCTAAGAGAGCCCTAAAAACAATCACTTAACCCTTGCAGTGGGGGTAGCCACACTGTAAGGGTACTTTTTTGCTAGCCTGGAGTTGAGCTTTAAAGCCATTTCTGTTTGCAATATGAGTGAGTGAAGGTAGTTGAAATTTTCCCACTTGTTGGCATGTTATTTCTATTTTGTTAACCCCTGTGTAGCTCAGATCTCACAAGTGAAATCTTGCTTTTTGCAGAGAGGTGTAGCTCACAATTACTTCATGATGCCTGCTGTATTTGATGAGAATAAAAGCTGGTACTTAAAGGACAACATTGACCAATTTACAGGGAAACCACAGTCTGTGGACGCAGATAATGAAGATTTCCAAGAGTCCAATATGATGCACTGTAAGTGTTAAATGACTGACACCTGTTAAGAATGTGTAAAAACCTGAATGATCACAGCTTGGTCACATATACATTTAGATAACAAGGAGATCTATATTTATTAAGGTGCCCATACACCTTACAATTATCTGCAGATTTTCTGTGGTTAGATGGAAAAAGTGCAACAGATTGGCCCAGGTGGAGATTACTCCATCCGCACAGTTAAGTGTAGATGGAGGAATCTGTTGCACCTTTTCCATCTGACCACAGAAAATCTGCAGATTTACACTAAACAGATCTTAGGTATGAATTATGATGTGCTTATTATAACTATACAGAAATATTTTTTTCATTAAAAATGTATATGTATCCCTAAGAGTTTATCTTTTTTTATCCACTGCTCACAGCTATCAATGGGTATATGTATGGAAATCAGCCCGGCCTGGATATGTGTGTCGAAGATTCCGTACGCTGGCATATGCTGGGACTTGGTACAGAAGTTGATATACATGGAATCCACTTTTCAGGAAACACCATTAAAGTGCGTGACACCACAAGAGATGTTGCAAGTTTATTTCCACATATCTCATATTCCATAACAATGACACCAGACAATGAAGGTGAGATGCAGTAAAATAGTACAATGAGAATGTTACAGGAAAGATTCCACCATTGCTGAGCTGTCCATCTGAAAAAGCTTGCTGCCTGGCTGTCATGCTGACCCCATTGCTTTAGTTATTTGAGGCACTGCCATGGAACTGGTATGCAGATAAAGATATCTGACTTTCCACATTTGCATCATTATTCATTGTTGTACCCTTGTTCTAAGTCACTGGCTCACAAAGCACTGAAGGCAATGAACATCCAGACAAGTAGCATTTTAGGAAGGAGGTCAGCAATAGAAGTCCCCTGACAATTTGGGAATGTGTAAAAAATGTTAAGCCCCCCTTACAATGTTTCATTACACTGACGCCAGGGGTGGATGGTTAAAAATAGTGGGCTATGCACCTGCACTGCAGCGCACTACAACACACATGCTGTGCAAAGTGGTGTGCTGCATAATATGTTATATAAAAGTTATTAAATATCTTTTTTTCAGGCTTTTCCCTTTCTTTCTACCTGTTAATTCTGCAAAGCACACTCCTGTCCTTGTGGCTACACTAATTTCTCCATTGTATCTATGGAGGGAGCCATGGTTGCTACAAAATCATGAGCAGCTGCCTATAGCAAATAATCAGCGTCCATCTTTTATTTCCAAAGTTTAACTGAACTGAAGAGAGAAACTGATTGGTTAATATGGGCAACTGCTACAGATTCCAGATTAATTACTCCCATCGCGTGAAAATGGGCTAATGAATGTGCCCGGTTTTCACAGGCCTACTGGCTAGCAGCAATCTAACAACATATTTATTGTGCAGTGCAAAAATGTGCAGTTTAAGCTGATGCATGTTGAAATATGTTAATGACAATGCATGCACAAGTCAAGGAAAATATATTTCACCAACATTCACAAAAGGTTTGTGGACAATACCGGCTTATTAAAACAAGCTTTTATCCTATGTGGATAGAATGGCATTACCAGCAGGGGCTCTAACAGCTTTCAGATTCAGGTAATTGAACTGCAGAGGGGAGGTACATAGACACTCAGGAGATGCACTTTGCAAGGGAATTTTCACTTACCTTAGTGAATGTGGAGATAATTCACTTTGCAAAGGATACCTAATCACATGCACAGAAACAAAAAACAAAACAATCGGATACAACACAGATTTACCTAATTTACTAAGCTAAATAAAAATTCCCAAAGTGAACAAGCTTTGCTCCTTCAGCAAATCCACCCAACAGAGTTTAGGCATGTTTCAGGACACTTAGATCTATTCACGAAGCTGCCGAAGGATCTAGCCGTAGCTTCGGTCGATCCTTCGGCTAGCTTCGGCCCCAGGACCCCTTCGGTTCAGTAGAACCAAAGGGGTGCTGTACGGGCTATTCACAATAGCACGTACAGCTCCCGATCATGGCCGAGCGGCTCAGTCGAGCCGAACGCATATGCATCAGCTCGGCTGAGCCGTGCTGAAGGCCAAAGCTGGCCGGCCGACAGCCTGCTTCTGACAGCTGGGCGGAGCCAGACGTGATCTTACGGCTGGCTCCGGCCACTTTCAGAGAGATCAGCGTCCCTGGTTACCTGCTAACAAGGGACACTGATCTCCAAACAGCTAACTCTCCCTGGCGCCCCGGGAGTCTCCTGCTCCCGGCCGCCAAGGAGAGAAACACTGCTGTGTCTTTTTTTTTTCTTTATTCTGATACAGGCGATGTCAGAATAGAAAACAAAAAAATTCCCATTGAAAAGCTTTGGGACATTACTATTGGATATTTCAATTTGCAATAGCCAATAGTAAACTAGCATTGTACCCGCCCTCTGCTGCAGTTCCCCATCCGGTCCATCAGCAGAGGGTGTGTACAATGCTAGTTTACTATTGGCTATTGCAAATTGAAATAGCCAATAGTAATGTACCAATGCTTTTCAATGGGAAAATGTATTTAATTTTTTTTTCTATTCTGACATCGCTCTTGTCAGAATAAAGAAAAAAAAGAAAAAGCAGTGTTTCTCTCCTGGGCGGCCGGGTGCGGGAGGCTCCCAGAGCGCCCGGGAGAGTTTTTATTTTATTTTTATTTTTTTACAGCAGCAGAGCCGCCGGACAATAGGAAACTATTGGGCGGAGCTAGCTGTCACTGCTAGCGCCGCACAAACATTTTCTATTTACTTTTTTTAACTTTTTTCACTCTTTTTCTGTTCTGCTTGTTACCTCTGAGGGACCGAGCAGAACAGCCGAGCCGAATGCCGCTATTCACTCACTGCTGTTCGGCATCTTTAAGAATAGTCCGAACAGCAGTGAGTAGCCTGCCGGAGGTACGGCTCAGCCGATCCAGATGTCGGATCGGCTGAGTCGAACTCATTCTGCACTTCGGGTCGGCTCAGCATGTTCGGCCAACCCGAAGCCACGCGAAGCAAGCCGATGTACGGCTGATTTCAGCCGATGTACGGCTGAAATCAGCCGTACCAGCCTAAAGTGAATAGCCGAACAGTGTTCGGCTCACTTCACTTCAGGTCGGTCATTCACTCGGCTGCCTACGGCTGCACAGATTAATGATTATTGCTTTATATTGATAGCACACCATATAACCCAAAGGAAATCTAAAATATTGGAGGGAATGAGTAAATCAAAGTCTGCAGTAGAGAACATAAAATACAGTATTTTTTTTAAACTGAAATTCCTATTTTAAATAGCAATTTATGGGCCAGTACAGTTCCTATGGTCTTTTTCAAGAAAATCATTTTTTGAAAACATAAAATGCATTGCTTTCCCTTTCTTCCTTGCAGGGGTCTTCAATGTGGAATGTATGACCACAGATCATTACACCGGGGGAATGAGACAACATTACAGGGTAAAGTCATGTGCTCAAAAGAAGACTCAGTTTGAGATGTATAAGGTAAAGACATATTACATTGCGGCTGAGGAATTAGAATGGGACTATGCTCCAAACCGCACCTGGGAACATGAGTGGCTTTCACACCATCCTAAGAGGTAATGATGCTGAACTACTGACACCTAACACCCCAGTCAAGTCTCAGAGTTGGAATGGGTTCATTTAATCAATTTAATTTAGTTAAACCAAGGGGTTAATTTACAAAAATTCCACCCAACGTGTAGCTGGGTTGGGTGACGCTCACACGGTACTAGCACCCCTATATATAGGAATTTCCTATACACGTCAGCACCTTTTAGAGGTGCAAACAGCATCCACAGAACATTTGTAAATGATCCCCAAAGTGTTGTAATTCAGGGTGGTTTTCCAATGAGGAGACCTAAGTTTCTTGATCTAAATTGACTATTGCCAAAATAAGAAGAATACAGTGTATTTAGTATCATAGTGGATCACAAAGTGCTCATACTTGCATGTTAGTTTCAATATAAATACAAAAAAAGTTATGTGCTATATTAATTATATGGATCAGATTTTCCCAATCCAATTTGCTCATGCCCCATATGGCAGTGCCTAGTAAGACCATGTTCATTTGGTTGAGTCTATTCTCCATTTTGACGTGAGGCAGGGGAGTCTGTTGATAATTACTGAGCATTGTATTGCACTGAAAGGATAACAGTAGGCTGATTATTTCAGCAGTTTTCTCCCGAATCCCCTCCTTACCTGCTCTTACATACTCCTGCCAGACTTCACGGAACAAACAAGTTGTACCAGTGTAGTGGAAGATCAGGAGAAAAACTTTCAGACTTAATTGCAAGAGGTTAAGGATCAAGTAGCAGAATAAAAAATGTAAAACTTGAGGCTCTGCTACCTACAATAAAGACCTGCACTACAGTTCATATCCTTTGAGGAGGAGGGGGAAACAAAAAGTAGACTAAGTTGGTCAAAATAAATAGGTTCCTAAAAAAATATTTTCTGCTCAGAAAAGCATAAAAATGACTGTTAGATAATTAGATCTACAACTTATTGAACTAACTAATGTGTAATATATATATATATAATACAAATAATATGTGCTTTACAAAAAAAGCATTATAAATACATTCCTAAAAATATGCTGTAGGGAGATCCCCCCAAAAAATAATGTACTATATATATATATAACTGTATGTTTATGTCTCTATATGGTATAGTCCCTTGGCTCTCAACTGGTGGGTCGGGACCCAAAAGTGGGTCACGACCCCGTGTTCAGTGGGTCGCCGCATGCCTTCCACTTTTCTAGGTGAGAGGCTCCTCTGCCTCCCCCTATCACAGCACTGTCAGTTCTCGCGCCAAGCAGCCATTCAAAATCTGCAGCCTGGTGCCTAATGCCAGCTTGAGGTGGGATGGGATGGAGCTAGGGCCGCGAGGGAGCCCCCTCCATACATGCATTGCTTAAATCTCCCTCACATGTCCTATAGAGGTGCCTGGACCGGAGTGACATCACATTCTGGCTCCCTGCACCTCTACAGGGCATGCAAGGGAGCTGAACAAGCAATGGCTCGTATGCCCTCACCAGAACGTGCGGTACCCTAATTCCGGTAATTCCATTGCAGTGCGACTTGGGTCGTGACTTAATGACCAAGGACAAATGTGGGTCCTGAGGTTACACAGGTTGAGAATCACTGGTATAGTCTATGCTATCAGCAGTATATGCAGAAGTAATGCCCAGACATAGGACTGTTCCTATGGCTGGCCATACAGTATACTGCTCTATTTTTTTTGTTCAACACGCGAGCTGAAGGAAAAAAAAAAGAGCAGATTCCTCCATCAACTCTACGAGCATCCCTGCTGTTTCTTTTGTAGTATACCCAGACAGAGCCGGCAGCTCATTGGCCGGCTCCATCGATCTGTTGATTGAGGGATGCAGGCCAAAAGGGTGCCGACAGAAGCACACTCTGTGCAAATTTCAGGCTGTTCCTCAAGATATTTGTACAGTGTACGGCCATCTTTAGTTACTGGATGTACTACCCAGGAAGTGTATTGTCATGACATTATGTTTCTTTGATCTCCCAAAGCCCTGGTGATGCATTTTTAAATAAAAGTAGAACATTTATCGGTTCGAAATACAAGAAAGCTGTATACCGAGAATATACAGATGACACCTTTACAACTCGCAAAGAGAGGACAGAAAATGAAGATCATCTTGGAATTCTAGGTAACTTTTAAAGCTTGTTTTCTCCCCTATATTAAAGTAATTATTTAAAACTGAAGTCTGTTTAGAACAAACCTTTTC
>NW_017308965.1:80182-100289 GCF_000935625.1 Nanorana parkeri
GGTAAAAAGATGAAGGGGGGTGCCGGCCGAAAATGGCACTTTTGGCTAAATGCCGAAAGTGCCATTTTCCTGCTGTTTTGTCCGCGCAGCCTTGATTTCTTTCCTCCCTGCTGGGCGCTGCTCTTTGTCCCAGCAGGGAGGAGAGAAAGTGACAGCCAGCCGAATGCTGCTGGAGGAGACTGCCGTGATCGGCCGGTGTCTCTCCTCCCACACCGCTCAGCCGCCTATCACAGTCCGGCAGAGGCGGTGTGGGGGCGGAGACAGCGCTGTCACAGGAGGCTGGCCTTTACTTCCTACACCGCTTGCTCAGCCTCCTGTGACAGCGTGTGTCTGTGTCAGAGATGAGAGCAGGCTACATACACTCAGCGATTAGCGATCAGCGATCGCTGAGTGTTTGTAGATAATTGAGGACATGGTATGGTTACTATATCCTCAATTATGAATGAATCGGAGTGATCTATATCCCCTCCTGTTCATTCATAATTGTAGTTATAGTAAACATACTATATTCTCAATGAACAGCAACACTCAGTATAGTGGATTCGTGTTCATTGTACAGGGGACACAGAAAAAGAGATTGAGGACTCTATGCTCTCAATCTCTTTTTCTATTTTAAAAGGGAAATATCAGGGGTCTGTTTACACCCCTAATATTTCCCTGAAAAAACTGTGGGAAACATTTTTAGCGACTTTGCTGCCATAGTAAAGATAAGGCTATAAGGACAGTTCCTAATAAGAAAGGATGTTACTTCCTTTCATATCATTTTTATTGCATAACTTTGTTAATTTTTAAAAGTGGGATCCACTCCCTCCATGTGGAGGGAGCCCTTCTCCAGTCCTGAATTCAACTATGGTGGAGGAAGCCCTACTCCAGTCCTGAGTTCAACCATGCTGTAGGGAGCCCTTCTCCAGTCCTGAGTTCAACCATACTGTAGGGAGCCCTTCTCCAGTCCTGAGTTCAACTATGCTGTAGGGAGCCCTTCTCCAGTCCTGAGTTCAACTATGCTGTAGGGAGCCCTTCTCCAGTCCTGAGTTCAACCATGCTGTAGGGAGCCCTTCTCCAGTCCTGAGTTCAAGCATGGTGTAGGGAGGCCTTGTAACCCAGTCTTTCTACCTGATAGCAGGAAGTGAAGGGGTAAGTGACTCTTTAGACCACTTTACTAGTTCACAGGCCGAATTGGGTTTGTCAGCAAAACAAATCTCATATTCCCCAGGTCCAGGGTTTAGAACGAACTGTCCAGATTTGTAGAAAGTATAGATTTGTGTGAATCAATTTGCTTATCCTTACCCAAGAAATGTATCTGCTGTTTCAAAATTTCCTTTATTATAAGATAATTATTAGTTGACAAGAATGGGGAAGTTGTGTTTTACTTCTACTAAAAAAATGTTTTTCTCATTTAGGTCCACTTATACTAGCAAATGTTGGTGATATAATTACAATAAAATTCAAGAACAACGCCTCTAGGCCCTACTCAATTAATGCACATGGTATTAAACTACGAGATAATGAAGTAAAAGCAACTGAACCTGGTAAGTACATATTTAAAAGCCATACCTCATTTGTCTTAAAGTGTATCTAAACCCATAAAAAAAATAGTATACTGTAGCTTACCTATCCTTAGATGTGATGGCTCCATTAATTTTATTTTTGGGGGCTTTTTTCCCTTTATTTTCCCCTGGTGATCTGGCCTGTAACACACTCCCTATCCTAGGGTGGCTCCGCTCTATGGAGGAGCAATGTAAACAACATTGGAGAGCAGCATTGGAGAGGGTAGTGTGAGATGTACCAGCAGATTTAGATTGATTTGACTAACAAATGAAATCCAAACTCCAGCTAACATTTTTCAAGCAGTTAAGACCCACCATTCACACATTAACATTTTGTTGCGTGTAACTGTGCATACTGAAACACCCATCCCCAATCCCATTTATTTCTATAGCCCCCGTTTACATCTAAGCGTAGCATTGTGTGTAGAAAAATGCCCGTCGCTCAGAAAAAAAACCTGAGCTTCTTTATGGCAGACTACAGTGCGTTTCGTTCCCATAGACTCAATAGGAAATGCTCGGAAACATGCGACACGTTTGCCCATCTACATTAATGTCACAATCTGCTTACAAAAACATGTTAAAAAAACGTAAACGTGCGCAGAAAAAATGGAAACACGTGCAGCAAAAATGCGCATAGAAAAGAGCGAAAACACTGTCGTCTAGGTGTGACTGCAGACTTACAGCAACAGGTTTTTACTTTCCTTTTGGGATAAAGGTTTTACATAATTAAATAAAGCTGACCATTGTAAGCACCCCTGTCAGTGTTAAATGGTTTCTCTCATTTCTCTATCTGCCACTTTTGCTGGACAGCTTGGTGTTACCGACAAGATCACCAGATGCAGACACCACTTCTAAAGTTTTCTGTTTATGACTTTGGATAAACTTACATTTATGCATTTTTTCCTTAATTACTTAACATTTATTCTAATGTGCCTATACAAGGATAACTATTCTATAATCCTGAAGAAACCATATTTGTGCTACTTACAGGACACGTGAACACCTATAAATGGATAGTTCCAGAAAGGTCTGGGCCAAACAGGCTGGAAGAAACATGTTTGACTTGGGCTTATTACTCCACAGTTGATCAAATTAAGGTAAGGTTTATGGTTCAGTGAAATAATCTGCTGATTTGCCCTTCCAGTCTTTGTTAAAATGGCCGTACACCTACAGATTATCTGCAGATTTTCTATGGTCAGATGGAAAAAGAGATTCCTCCATCAAGGCTAAACTGTGTGATGGAGGAATCTCCCACTGAGCCAAGGTTCAGTATCTTGCTAGTCGGCCGCGCTGGCTCTCAAAATACCTGAACAATCTGACTGGATGCAGGCATTGTTCAGGTGTTTTGAGAGCCAGCGGGCCCGACTAGCAAGATACTGAAGCTTGGCCCAGTGGGAGATTCCCCATCTGCACACTTTAGCGTAGATAGAGGAAGCTGTTGCACTTTTTCCATCTGACCATAGAAAATCTGCAAATAATCTATAGGTGTATGGCCAGCTTTAGTGTCAATCCAATGAACTGGATCTAGACCACTATAAAAAGAAGGTGACAGGTAGGTAATAGGGGCAATATACATTCTTCTCTTACAGAAATTAGTTCTCTATACTATTGTCAAAACAGCAGGTCTATTCACTAAACGGTGAATTGCAGGGGAATTGGTAGGAGAATTACAAAATCTAGAGAAATCAGGCTATTTGGAAAGTGAGCTATATGGCAGAATTCTTCTGGTTTGGCTATTTTGACCGAGACTTCACTTCTGCCAATTATCTGGGGTGAATTGCAGGAGAATTAGTAGGAGAATTGACAGGGGAACTGAAGAATCTCGGTCAAAATAGCCAAACCAGAAATATTCTCCCATCTAGCTCACTTTCCAAATTGTCCTTATTGGTCAAGACTTTAAAATTATCCTGCAATTCTCCTACCAATTCACCCTTTATTAAGTAGACCTGTAAGTGTTTTAGTGCTTAGCAGTAAAGAACACACAGATCAGTGTAAAGAACGCACAGTTCAGTAGCAAATAACACACAGTTCAGGAGTAAAGAACGCACAGTTCAGGAGTAAAGAGCGCACAGTTCAGGAGTAAAGAACGCACAGTTCAGTAGTAAAGAACGCACAGTTCAGTGTAAAGAATGCACAATTCAGTAGTAAAGAACACACAGTTCTGTAGTAAAGAACGCACAGTTCAGTAGAAAAGAACGCACAGTTCAGTAGTAAAGAACGCACAGTTCAGTAGTAAAGAACGCACAGATCAGTGGTAAAGAACGCACAGTTCAGTGGTAAAGAACGCACAGTTCAGTGTAAAGAGCGCAGAGCTCAGTAGTAAAAACCACAGCACCCAATAGTAAAAAAGCAGTAATGCAGTACTGTTCTATTACAATACTACTGCACAACACTGGGCACCTGAAACATTATATAAAGATACAATCAATACTTTATGACTAAGGACCCATTCGCACCATCCAGTGTCTTCATCTCACAGTCCCATGGCATGAACACACTGGATTGTGTAAACAGACACTCCACATGTCTGGGGGTGGGAGGAGGCATGGCGGTGCCATTCATTTCAATGGGAACGTGTTGAACTACAATGCCCTACGTTCCAGTGTGGTGTGATTGCAAAAAATCATGCATGCCATTTCAATGGCACAGTCATGCCCCCTCTTGCCCCAGAACACGGAAGGGTCTGATTTAGGGCTCTGTCACATCAGCTCTGGTGCGTTCCAGCACAATATGCTGCTGGAACGCACTGGAGCGCATCCCGGCCGGCTTCCGACATTCAGGGGTGGGAGGGGGCATGGCGGTGCCATTCATGTCAATGGCACCGCAGGCATGCCCCCTGCCCGCAGAGCTACAAACAGAGCTGGTGTGAATCAGTCCTAAATGATCTAGTGTGTTCATGCCACGGGACTGTAAGATGAACGCACTGGATGGTGTGAATGGGCCCTCAGTGAATGTACCAGCAAATAGGAACCTGTATGTGTTACATTCAGTTTTGCCAGCACTGTCCCACTATACACACAACATGGGCACAGTGACCTGATCTAAAGTGCACAAAAGGCCTCAGCATTAATCACATATAATCCATGTGTGAGTGAGCACACCGTGTCATCCGCACATCCCCTGCACTAACCCAGATCCCCTTCACCATCAGCCTCAAACGAGACTCTCCTTGTGCTCCCGCTGCCACCCATGACTCACACGGTTCTGTATCCTCAGGACAGTAGCCGGCCAGCCACCCGGTACACAAGCCACACACACACAGCAGCCACAGCAGCTCAGCAACTGCGAGCACAGTCATTGGCAGGGTCAAGAAATGCCAAGCCTGGAAAGGACTAAACTGCACTGTAATTGGTAGGTTGTTATGAGGACAACACAGAGGCGGAAAGATTCGGGGAACACATTAAAGTGTCATGCTGTTCAGTGACAGATACCCGACAGTGACTCCTGGAATTGTGGCAACCGGGCCCCCTGCTGGCCGGCCGCCCTTGGGCAGTGCCCAAATGGTCATTTCGTCCCTGTCCCTATCTGTTCATTATAAAGAATAGAAAACAAATCTATACGGCTTAGTGCAACATACTGATCTTTATAATCAGCCAATGCTAATTGAGAAAAAGTAAAGCAGAAGATGACTGCAGTATGTTGTTAACAGTAATTCAGCTATGCATAAAACATGTCAAAACTGTATCTGATATTTACTGATTAAACTTTACTGCCTACATTTTTATTGAATGTTATTACATCCAATGCCTAAATCCTACGGTATGTCTTACATAGCACCAGAGACAAACTATGTCCATTCCATATTGATTTAAGAATACGTAAATACTCTTTGGTCAACAAAATGGAATTTAGTATACAAATATTCTCTGACAGATTGTGTACCTATTTACCTATCAACCTCTCCCCAGGACACCTACAGTGGACTTGTTGGGCCTCTTGTAATCTGCAAGAAACCTAGTTTGCCATTTTCTTTAAGCCCTGTGCCAAAGAAGCGATTTTCTCTACTTTTCGTGGTCTTTGATGAAAATCAGTCCTGGTATTTGGATCATAATATCCAAACATATTCCCTGCACCCGGGTGAAGTGAACAAAAATGATGAAGCATTTATGGAAAGCAATATGATGCATGGTATTTATTCTAATTCTTTATTTCATAGAAAACTACTAGATAATTGATCAGCAATCCTACAGACATATGGATGAATAATGAGTACAAAGTAGCGGCAGTAGAGTAGTGTACACACCTATGTTGATTTTTAATAGGGCTATTGATGAATAGTCATAGAACTGACACTGTGGGGAATTTACTAAAACTGGAGCAGACAGAATCTGAAGCAGCTTTGCATAGTAGCCAATCAGCTTCTAGCTGTAGCTTGTTTAGATACACTTTGAAAATGAAAGATAGAAGCTGATTGGTTGCCATGCACTTCTGATTCTGTCTGCTTCAGTCTTAGTAAGTTGCCCTTACTATATCATGTTCTTAGTGCAGTTCTTTCCAAAGAACCTATAGCGATGGAAATATTCAGTACACCTTTCACTAAGACCCTATGCAATTGTAGCACACGACAGAATGAACAAACGTTCTTTCTGGGAAAACCTAGGGGTCTATTCACGAAGCAGCCGAAGGATCTAGCCGTAGCTTCGGCCGATCCTTCGGCTAGCTTCGGCCCCAGTACCCCTTCGGTTCAGTAGAACCGAAGGGGTACTGTACGGGCTATTCACTATAGCCCGTACAGCTCCCGACCTTGGCCGAGCGGCTCAGTCGAGCCGAACACATATGCCTCAGCTCGGCTGAGCTGCGCTGAAAGCCGAAGCTGGCCGAGCGGCCGGCCAACAGCCTGCTTTTGACAGCTTTTTCTTTTTTTTTCTTATTCTGACACGGAGCCGTGTCAGAATAGAAAAAAATAAATTTGCCAATAGCCAATACTCTACTTTTTTAACTGTTTTTCTGTTCTGCTCGGTCACACAGAGAGACCAAGCAGAACAATGCCGCTCGGCGGCATTCGGCTATTCACTTCAGGCTGGTACGCCTGATTTCAGCCGTATATCGGCTGGAATCAGCCATACATCGCGTGGCTTCGGATCGGCCGAACATGCTGAGCATGTTCGGCCGATCCGAAGCCACGCGATGTATGGCTGATTCCAGCCGATATACGGCTGAAATCAGGCGTACCAGCCTGAAGTGAATAGCCGAACAGCATTCGGCTCACTTCACTTCAGGTCGGTCTTTCACTCGGCTGCCTACGGCAGCTTAGTGAATAGACCCCATAGTAAGTAAGCACTACAGCAGCCCTGGTAGTACTTGATAAAGACACCATCGGAGTGAAAACATTTCTGATACCAAATCTCTGCCATTCCAATTTGATCTCTTGACATGCGCATTTACAGTATAGAATGGCTGTTCTTTGCCGATGATGGAAGAGTTTCCCCACTGAAATATTTAAATCACCGAGCTTTCTCTATATCCATAGGCAAATAGCCATCAAAGCATATTTATTAATGCTATCTCCTTAATTCTCTTAGCTTGAGTAAATCTAGACATAGGAGTTTGTGATATAGCTTTTATGGTTACAGTTCTACCTTGTATCCAGGCTTTAAAATACAAATATTGTTTTAAGACAAGCTTTCTCAACGTTTTTATCATCAAGGAACCCCAGAAAACATTGTATGATTTTGGGGAATCCGAGTGTGATCAGTGAGTTGTGGCTATATAAATAAATACACACAAACACTAGTAAAATATAAACAGAATTGCATACTAAATATCTGAATGACAGAGTCACAAAAAATACTAAGAGGGTTACTCACAAAAGGGTGAAGAGTTTGGAGAAGGCAGGAGATGTGAACAATTTGGAAAAATTCTCCAATTCAGCTCACTTTCCAGTTCAGCTATGTTGTCCTAAATTGTTCACTGCTCTTCGCCAAACCCTTCACCCTTTAGTGAATAACCCTGTAAATTTGCATTGGCGCTTAGTGGTTATACCAACTTTTCATTGGTGCAAATTGCTAAACTCATTCTGCATCAGTTCTCATTGTAAAATTCCAACTTTGCAATGGCGATCAGTGTAAACATTTACCTTTACATTGGTGCTCAGGGCAAAAACTTCAAATTTACATTGGTGCTTAGGCCAAAGCTTTAACTTTGCATTAGTGATCAGGGGAAATTTTAATTGTGTGTAATAGACGAAGATGAGGCTTCCTGCCTAATGGAGCACATATGCAGGCTTCTGTCATCCCATTTTACCATCTGCCGCTCCCTGCTCCACAGTGATTGGTTGTCAGTGCGCTGGGACACTTGGTGTGACATCACCAGACAGCTGAAACTATATGCATAGCATTTAGCGATATCAATCCCCCAATGTAATGCATGTAGCTCAATATCTGCAGACGGAAAAGTGAAGCCACTGCTGGATGGATATAAAACTACTGCAACAGTGGCAGAACCCCTGGGAACTTCTCACCGAACCCAGATTGAGGCACCTTGTTATAGAACAATAATAAATTGTTGCGATACACCGAATATCCTTGTGGCCATCTCATACTGCTGTCCACATAAAGATCCTTGAACAATAACTTTAAAACACCATGTATGAGTATCTTCACTTTGATGTTATTGAAATACAAGTCAGAATCTTCATTCTCAAGTACACCAGAAGTAATCCTTACTAATATGATCTGGAATAGAAAAGTCGAGCAACACACCATTCACGGACATCATTCTCTAGATATCACTCTGTTAGACGTGTACTAAATTTATTTTAATACACAAAATAAGTCTAATTCTGTTGTATGTATGTAGACAACATTTATACATACAACATTTGTACAGTTTATCCAGCCACCTACATTTTTCTCTTGTCTCCATCTAATTCGTATCATGAGACAGTCTTAATTCTTAACAACATTTTCAAAGATTTAGTTGATAAGGTTCCCATCTGTGTTTGTAAGCTAGCTACATAGAGTAGACTGGGTTATATAAATTCTGTGAATTTGTCAGAGAAAATATATACAGAAATAGATTACTATTACAATACAGTGGAAGTGGAAACTGATTTAAGCAATTTTTCATTTTTTTCCAGCTATCAATGGAAAGATGTATTCCAACTTACATGGACTTACAATGCATGTTGGGGATCTTGTAAACTGGCATTTAATTGGCTTGGGAAATGAAGTGGATCTGCATACAGTTCATTTTCATGCACACAGCTTTAAATACTCTGTAAGTATAATACATATACTGTGACAAACCCCCTAGGATGGTCTGCAATCCAAGCTGTGGCATTTTATATAGTCTCCAATAGTAATTAAAGTTTTGCAAAGAATACCGTTTACAATTTTTGGGCTCTGTAGTCTGGTCAGGGAGAGAGAGGGTGGGTCTCTTAGCCATCACTCTAAGCAGTGGCTTTCCCTGGTCTGGAAGACAGATGGTTTTAAGCCATAGGTGGAATGTTTAAAGAAAGACTTTCCTGTGTGTGTTTGTGTATATGTGCATGTGGAGAAGGCTTTCTGTGTAGTTAAAAGACAGAGCCCAGAGCTGCTGGGACACCTATATTTGAATTATGCTGGAAACCCCCCAGCAATAGAAGAATATTTGCAGTTCTGATCTGGTTGGATGAATAAAAGTGGTTGCAACCACCCTGAAACCAAAGCTTGATAAGTGGACTGCCTGTGTATGCTCACTGAAGTTGAACCCTCAACTAAAATATAAGCATTGTCTAGGTATGTTAGAATCAAACAATATTAGATGGGTTGATTATTTTGGGTTCCACAGTAAATCTTCCATGAAGTCAAACCAGACTTTTAAGGTATGCACTCATAGATAACACTCAGGGAAAATAACATATAATCCCCTCCAACTGGATATCAAGAACAGCAACTTCATCACCACAGATCTAGTGGGGAGGAGATGGGCTCTTTTTTCCCACATGTTACCACTAGTGCACCAACGATAAGCCTTTTCCATCTTTCATTATGTCTTCTGGAGGAGTACAATACGCAATAGCAATAGTGGCTATCTGTGGCAGATTCTTGCTGTTCTTGATATCCAGTTGGAGGGAATTATCAACTGTTTTCCCTACATTCGCCCACCAGACTTATAGTAGAGGTTTCCATACAGCTAGCTCCATGATAGTTCTATTATCATATCAATGTCTCAGTTACTCCTGATGAAGCGGAATGTATATCCGTGAGACACGTTGAATGTATCGCATCCAAATGCCTTTACTTTAAAGAAATGAAATATACTTCTAAGAATGGTTTCATACCTATGTGATCCAACTTATAAAGGGTATAATTTGACATTTGGATGTGGATAGTTAGAGGCATTTGTATATGTTAAATGAGCCATTCTCACTATTTTGCATGTTATATATTTTTATTGTTTTAAACTTTTGTGTATATAAATAACATTTTGAGACATTGTCATACTTTGTCTATGAGTGGGTACCAGTTTGAATTAATGGAGAATATACATTGTTTTGGTATTTGAAATAAAGGCATAGTATCAAAACACACACTTTTTTTATGCAATCACACAGGGTGCAAATATAATATATTCAACATCATTCGGTTGAAATTGAATTCACATGTGCACATTGTACATTAAATTAGATAAAGAACAAAATGTTTTAAACTTAAAGGACAAGGGGGTGGGACCTTTTTATATCTAACTTTAAAACTCGTAAGGACAGTACTTTATTCTTACTGTTTACTTTTTAGATGGGTAGTGTTTACCAGACAGATGTATATGATCTGTATCCTGGGACTTTTCAAACTGTTGAAATGACTGCAAAGAACCCAGGAACATGGCTACTACATTGTCACGTGGCTGATCACATTCACTCAGGAATGGTGGCATTGTATTCAGTACTTGAAAATCAGGACAGTGAGTAATTATTTTATTGCAGTGTGCATGTTAATTTACATGTAAATTTTTGAAATTCTTGTTATGATAAAAAAATACTTATATATGTAAATATAGAGCTGGCTATAAATGTGCAAGTGACCCACTAGGAATAGTTGGTGGTGAGACAGCTGTCCTCAGACTTGTGCTTAAGCAGTTGGACACATTGGTTTTTCCTATCCATCTCAACTGATGTGTGATAGCAGCACATGCCTTGTGAACTTTTTCTCCATGGAAAAAGTAATGATCTGCTGTTAGCTGCAGCAATCAGTTCGCATTATCGCATTCATTGGCAAAATTGTGCATCAAACTTTATCTCAGAAATCTAGCATAAATTATTTATGGTCATTTATAGGCAGCTGGGTGTGAGATACTAAAAACCAAAACCAAAGCTCCCTGAAACCCAGAACGTATTCAACTCTTACTGTGACGCATTTACTGTGAGTGCACAGTAAATGCGCCATGTGCTGTTATGGTTCATTTTTTTAACCTGTAGGCTGAAGAAAATATAACAGATTCCTCCATCAACCCTTACGAGTGTTGATCGAGGAATCTCTTGCTGTCTTCATTGTATTCTGACAGCAGCCGCCGAAATACCTGAACAGAGCCGGCAGCTCAATGGCTGCCGGCTCTGTTTGGTCGAAGATTTTCTGACCTGTTCTTTCGATCAGCCAATCAAGGGATGGTGCCCGAAAGGGTGCCAACAGCACCCACTGTGTGAATTTCGGCCATCATTAAGAACCGGCCAAAATTTGCATAGTGTTTAGCCACCTTAAGCAGCTCTACTCAATGCCAAACAGCAGCTGCAAAAGCAAACATTTGTGTATAATATGGGGTCGAGTTTTGGACACTCCATTGGAAAAAGAACATAGCAGTTTTAGAGAGGGTTTAGAGGTGTGTTTAGTTCCAGCAGGTTAAAAGAAAATACAGCATGTACTATTTTCTCTGGTCTGGAACGCACCAAAATACATGTAAACGCATGTACATGCACCAGAATGCACTGGAGCACACTAGAAAGTCAATTGAGCTTAAAACGAAAGCGCCAGAATGCTTTAAAAATACAAATTTTATTTAATATATTAAAACTTTTTTTTTTTTCTTCCAGAAAAGGAATCAATAATTCTAAAGCTTGTTAAACGAATTCAGGGCAAATGAAACAAATGAAAACACAAGAAGAAACTTTAAACTAGGTCAAGAAATGGTTTATTGTAGTATTTTAGCTGTTTTTTTTTTTACATGCTTAATATACTTCACTGAAATAAATCAAAGCAATAATAATTTATTTAAGCACAAAATCCATTTCCTAGTTGGTGGCTTTCTGGAATGGATTAAGTTACTTAACCACTTGAGGACCGGCATGTTAAACCCCCTTCCTGTTTAGGCCATTTTCAGTTTTTAGTGCTGTGATACAATACTGTACCCAAATGAATTTTATATCATGTCTTTTTTTAAACAGATCGAGCTTTTTTTATTGGTATTCAATAACCACTGGGTTTAAAAAAACAGTACATTTTGGGGAAAAAAACTGTTTTTCTTACTTTCTGTTAAAAAACATATTAAATTAATATTTCTTCATAAATTTAGACCAAAATGTATCCTGCTAAATTTTTATTTAAAAATAAAAAAATAATTGATTTTTGTTTACAATGTTGTCATTTTAATAAGTTATTTCTCACACACAGCATTGGCAAACATGCATTGAATTACAGCCTAGAACATATGATGCTACTTTTCTGAGTATGGGGATACCACATGCGTGAGACTTTTTCACAGCTAGCTGTATAGAGGGGCACACAATCCAAGCACCTTCAGGTTTTAATGAGTGTCATCACCCTTAACCTCTTAAATGTGACCATAGGACCACAATACCGACAGTAGCACAATATTATTGACTGGGACATCAAGATAATGAATTTCATTACAATAGCTACTATAACATGGCGATCATAAAAGTGGCTGTGATGTTACAATCTAATTTGTGACATCGCTAAATAATATGACATCATATTATTCCTGTGATATCGCAATGGCAACTATGGCATCAGAATAATGACTGAGGTAGCACATTCTTGACTGTGACTGCATAAACAAGCTAGAGCTCATCTATGATGAAGAAACACAATTAGGGGAATTCATCAAAACTGAAGCAGACAAAATCTGGAGCAGTTGCCCAAGGCAACCAATCAGCTTCTCTCTTCAGTTTGTCCAGTTAAGATTTGAAAATGAAAGAGAGAAGCTGATTGGTTGCAATGCACAGCTGCTCCAGATTTTTTCTGCTCCAGTTTTGACAAATTCCCCTCATTATGTAGCTATTGGCGCAGAGCTGTATTTAAACATATTGTAATGAGTATAGACCCTGAGCAGTGTCTAAGCACATTGAGGAGAATTTATCAATACTGGAGCAGTCGCCCATGGCAATCTATCAGCTTCAATCTTCAGTGTATTTAGTTAAGATTTAAAAATGAAAGAGAGACTCTGATTGGTTAACATGCACAGTTGCTCCAGATTGTGTCTGATCCAGTATTGATAAATTCCCCCCATTCTATTTAGTACAGCCACAGTACAGTGTCTAGGCACACTGCAGTGAGTATAGCCAGTACTGTAAGTACATCTTTTCTGTCCTCTTCATACGCTCTGAGCTCATCGGATATTTTTATAGTCAGGCAACTACTGTTATATCTACAACAGGTGGCAACCTCATTCTATTTGCATTCTGATATTGCTTAATAATTACTGTACTTTAGAGTGGCAATTTTGCCCAAGCCACCCAATAACTCCCACATCCATCCACCAAGGGCTGCCTCCCACTCATGTAGAATATATTGCTTCGGTCCATTCACTGTACACCTTTCAGATGGCCACTTTCGAAAAATGTCATATGTTCAAACCTGCTCTCTTAGCATTTTTGATCATGCCCTTTTTTTTAAAGACATTTGTCCCATGTTTGTAGGCTATAGCATCAAAGGAAGTGTGTTTATGTAGTTCCATATATGCTGAAGCAAAATTGTTTCTATCTTTCTGGATATACAAGGGTTGATTTACTAAAGGAAAATAGGCTGTTTACCTTGCAAGGGAATTTGCACTTTGAAGGGGAAGTTACCTTTTATTTTAGTGAATGAGGTGAAGCTCTGTTGAAGTTCATCAGCCAATTATGTGCAAGCAAAAATTCGGGGCTTTTTAAAAACATTTCTTTGCACATGATTTGGTGGTCTTTACAAAGTAAAATTTCACCACATTCTCCATGCTAACGGAAACTTCCCTTGCAATGTGCAAATCCCCTTGCAATTTGAACAGCCTATTTGCTGTCAGTAAATCATCCCCAATGTATAAGATAAAGGTACTAGAATAGTAGTAGTAGAAGGTTTTTTTCACTCCTCAAAACCAAGACAGCAAAGTCTTGGATTTCAAAGTGCTGCTATACCACATTTCAATGGTAAAGAGGATATGTATTTCTGAAATAAATTATTATGTGAGAGAAAGAATAATTTGACAAAATTTAACAAATAAAGATAAAAAATAACCTTTCACTTCAGATAAAGTAGAGACAGGTTAAAACCGTTGTCAGGTTTTTTTGTGTCTTTTATTAGGGAGATTTCACTTCAGCCCATTTCCTACAGACCCAACAGGAAGGGAGAGCATATTATTCCAATGTAAGACAGTTGTCATGGGAACAAGTGTCCTAATTTGAAGATTTCCCCTTTTTCCTATTCTGGTGGCAATTTTGGATTTACTCTCACTTTCATTCCCCGTTAAACTGGTAATCAGAACAATTAGAGAGGGTGAATCTCCTTAACGGAGATACAGACAGCCCAAAAAACAAACAAACCTGTCAATGGTTTGCCTTTAGTTATACTTTAAATGCTATGTTGCTCCTTTTTACTTCGCACCTTCAGTGTCACAAGACACAACAAATATTTGCATAAAATACATAAAATGTCTGAGTGGCATAAAAAAGAAAGAAGACATCCGCAGGTGTAGTTTAGCTGGGCTTATCCAATGTGTCCTCTGTAATCCAGTTATCAGATCACCTCAACACACAATCCTAAATTGCTTCATCTATCCACATAATAATATTGGCTTCAACCCCATTGTGTCTATGTATTGTTTGCTGAAGGCTGAAATAAAAAAAATACTTTGAATAAAACTATTTCCTATTAAACCCATCAGTTTCATGTTATATCTAACTAACCAAATAAAAAAACTCTCTCCCTGCTCCTCTTAGCTGGTCTTTTTGCCATTTTTATTTATTCTTTACTGTTTGCATGGAAAAAAAACCACGTACCCTAACATTTTTCCTATAAGCTTTATTGATTTTGAAAATAACTTTGCCACACTTTGTCTTGGAAGGCAATTTTACCAAAAGAAAAGCCTTGTTTGTCTAAAAAAAAAAC
The DNA here is from genome assembly GCF_000935625.1 of Nanorana parkeri. Lineage (NCBI taxonomy): Eukaryota > Metazoa > Chordata > Amphibia > Anura > Dicroglossidae > Nanorana > Nanorana parkeri. Next base: position 95,022 of record NW_017308965.1, read on the forward strand.
CCTTGTATGCCTTACTTCTGTAAACAGAAAACAGAAACGGCTATATTTTACCTCATTTGTTTTAGTTTACTTTGTATTTGCCCTTTTATAATTTCTTGTGTCCAGCTCACTTGCTTGGCAGCATTCGGCTTGGCTATTCTGCTCGGTACCTGTGAGGTACCGGGCAGAATAGAAAATAAGTGAAATACATTTAAAAACAGAAAAAAAAAGTTGAAAAATAGTTTTTAAATGTAGGAAAATGTAAAAAATATAAAAATAGTTTAACCTCTTGCCGTCCGCCCGTAGTAAAAAAACGGACGGACGGCACTGCAGCATCTGCGGGTTGCCGTCTCCAGACGAAAAATTAACAATAATTTTTAAAAAACGCCGGCATAGATGCAGGCAAAAGAAAAACAATTGGGCAGAGCTAGCAGTTACAGCTAGCTCCACCCAACTGTTTCCTATAGGCCGGCACCTGCTAGAGTCTTATAGCAAGTCCCGGCCAATGAATAACAACTGAGCATAGCCGGCCGTGACATGTCACAGCTAGCTCTGCCCAGGCCCAGTTGTTTTTGTTTAATGACAGATCAGCGTCCCAAGGTCATTTGGGGACGCTGATCTGCCATTACAACTGGGCAGAGCAAGCAGTGAGATCACAGCTGTCTCTGCCCAGCTGTCATTTACGGGGAGAACGGCCGGCCTTAGGCAGGCCGTTCTCTCCGATTTGGCTGTCATTTCGGCTCAGTCGAGCCGAAGCATACGCCTTCTGCTCTGCTGAGCCACTCGGCCGCTGTACCGGCTACCGAAGAGAGCCAAAGGATCAGCTGAAGCTACTGCTGGATCCTTCGGCTCTTAGTTAATAACCCTCTAAATGAATTAGTATCATGCATTATTAGGAACCAAGTTTAGAGGAATTGGTTCAGTTATGAAATGATTAGAACAGCAGGATTATTAACACAGAATAGCAATAACATGGTAGCCATCATCAACAGTGTACATCAACACAGAGGTGTGATTTATGCCAACCGGATGATAGGTGCCAAGCACAACAATCTTTGTTTATTGACTAGAAATCCCTCTATGCCTAAGGTTCCTGTTATTGATGAGGTCTTCTTCATCTACAATCTACAGCTTATACTGTAATTGCATAGTTGCCAATATTTTAAAACATTTCCAAGGATACTTTTTTGCTCTGCGTTTAGCAAGCCACTGTAGGTGAAGACTGTACCTTCATTACGGGAGAGGCATTCATTTCAAATTGGTATAGTACTACAAGAGATATATTTTTAGCTGACTGTACGGTTTAATTTTAAAATGCTGTATATACTTGAAAATTCCTAATAATAATGACAGAAATTCAGCCAAGAAGGGATCATTCATTAGTAAGCTTATTTATGTATTTGCCACCTATAACCTTTAAGCTGGACATACACAGCTCAAATTTTGGGCGATTCCTACTGAATCAGCCAATTCTGAGCTGTTGCTGGCCCTGTTGGCACCACCAGACTCAACATAAGTCCGATTTCAAAATGGAGGGAGTTGGGTGCAAAATTGTTGGCTGAAAAGTGTCTGGATCCTATCAAATGCAGTCATTGTTCAAGTATTCAGACAGCCGAGAGTTCTGCAACTGTCTTAATACAATAGCCATTAGAGGAGATTTCTTTATCCACGCTCTAGAAATGTATGGCCAGCCTTAGTCTGTACAGTCTATTTAAAGTGCGCTACCCAACATCTCTGGCAGAGAATACAAAGATAAACCCCATTTACACTGCAAACACATTTGGCATATAATACTTAGAAAACATCATGTCACACTGACCGTTCTAAGTTTTTTTAGGTGCAAAAATCCCGTGTAATAAAACAAGTTATGAGACCTTACACTGTGGCATTCTGAATCACATAGAGCAAAGCTGGAAATCTTTTACATGTATGTAACGGTGGAGTCTACACTGATAATAAATGTAAAGGGGGATTCTACACTGACCGCCAATGTAAGGGGGATGGGGGGGGAGACAGAGGGCATCTCCCTGGAATGAGAAAGACAGAGGGCACCTCTCTGAAATCACTTTTTTCAGGTTGGGATTCCTGTCAATGTAATGGGGGGATTTACACTGACTGCCAGAGTAAGGGGGGATTTACACTGATCATCAAGGTAAGAGGCATTTACACTGACCACCAATGTAAGGGGAATATTCTACACTGAACACCAATGTATGGGGGATTTACACTGATCACCAATGTAAGGGGGATATTCTATACTGGCCACCAATGTAATGGGGGATATTCTACATTGATCTCCAATGCATGGAGGGATTTACACTGTCCACCACTTTAAGGGGGAATTTACACTGACCACCAATGTAAGGGAGTATGTATACTGTCCACCAATGTATATTTGACAGCTGTAAAAATCTTTTTGAGAAAAATAATAATAGATAAAATAGAAATATACCACAACAATAAAACCTCAAAAATTTTAGGATTGGTGGGCAAAGAAATTAAAGTTTTAAATATTGTAAACTGTGCACAGACTAAAGTATACAATCAATACCTAAAATCTATACAATGTCAAGAGGAATAGTAATATGCATTACAGCATTCGAAAAATAAATCTTGCCTGATGCAGCTACAGAAAATCTCTCTCTCGCTGTGCCCCCTGCCCTGTTTTTGGCTCCCAAACACCAGCTTACTGCCCTATAGTGTACATCTATTCAGAAAGAAACAAGCAGTTGCTTGCCTAACTGCAGAACAGTGCAAAGTACAGTACACGTGTATATGTGCATGATGACACGTATCATCCTGTTAACTCTTCTGGATAAAGTTTCTTCTTTACACTAAGTGGTGTTGCACAGAGAGAGATTTTTTCAACTTGAGAATAGTGGCAGGAAGAAAGCCTCGTGATTTTTATGTAACTAGAGCAGGGTGGTTCCACAACTTTTACACCGCCATTCCTGTTCTTAGACAATCAACATCTCCCCTGACACATTATATGGTGTTTGGATTAAGTTGTCTTTGCTACTTATGTGGATATAAATACTGGGTTATGTCCCTATCACTTATTAGAACTAAGGAAGTGGCTTGGATAAGCTGCAAAATGACTTCAATATTACAGAACAAGTCCAGTTACACGTGACTAATTGCTTTTAGCTACAACAAAGGGTTATGTGAATTATTCTATGAACACCGGGACTCGATGCTGATGGGTTGGGAAGCCGGCTTCCCAGTCCATCAGCATCGAGCTGGCCAATCAGGAAACCGGAAGGCGGGTTATTACGTGCGACCTGGAAAGAAAATATACTAATAACTAGCATGAAGCCGGCTTCACGGCCAATCAGGAAGCTGGGCAGCAAGTCATTACCCACTGTTCGGCTTCCTGATTATCCAGGAAGACGGCTCCATGTTCCCTCGCGGCACTGCCGGTAAGAGAAAAAAAAATAAAAAGATGTCTAATGTGCGGTAAATTTTAAAAAATATTAAAAATAAGGACTAGTAACAGACAGGAGATTTGGTATGCTTCACACAGACAGTTGCATGATTCCCTCTGGAGATGAGATGCAGAAGACAAGGACCAAAAGTAGAAAATATAATAGTAGTATATGAAAAAACAATTCTCAGCTAATAATCAGTATGTACATTGCAAACTTGATTATATGACATATGACAAAAGGCTCAGTTACGTCAATCAATATTTGCCATGACAATATTTGCCATTGCTGAAAAACAATCATTTTCAGCAATAAAAGCCAAGAGCTTTACCTAATCACATGGCTGAAATTGATCATCATAGCAAATGTGTGTATTATACCTTAGTACAGTGAGTCTATTATATGTTTTATTTGGAGTACAATAGCTCTTGGCATGGAAATAAACTAATATAAAACTAATTTTCCCTCCCAATATGGACCTGCCAACAATTTCTACTGATTGTGCCTATGGAAATTTAACTTATACCAGATCATTCTGAAATTTGGCTGTCCTCATAAAATACCTATAAACACTTTAAGAAGATTAACTGCAGGTAACAATAAAATACTAAGTGAACTAATAATTCTGTTTAGATTTGTCTTCATGTAAAGGAAAAAAAATTCTAGTAGCACAGTAGGCATGTGAGATTTTTCTCTAATGTTTGGTTGTCTATGTTCGCTGTAGGATCTGAAAGTGAATCACCCCTTTGAAGACAAAAACAGGAGTGACAAATGTGCCAAAGGTTCAACTTCTAACCTCTCCTAATGTAACTTGCTGAAGGTGGAGCATAATTTATTTCTAAAAGTTTAGTGATGGTCAGGGTAAAAAGCAGGGTGCCAGCAAACTAAAAATTTTAAAAGTATGGTGGTTTGCTGTACTGAGGTGTTGCCACCACCAAACCTTGGTTGCTAAAGTCAGATATGGGTGGTGGAAGATAATTTCCTCTCACATACCTGGGGAAACCCAAGATGTTGATGTGGCTTCATTTGCCCCGCCAATCCAAGAGCTTCTGGAGATGAAGATAATAGAAACAAGCGCGAACGAGTGGTATAAATGCTTATGATATACTTAAGGCAGCAGGTTCAAAGTCATGATTAGGCCGAGGCCATCAATGGGTAAGCAATGTTGGAAAAGACTGGAGACAATAGTGTAGTTAGGATCAGGCTAAGGTTCACAACAGGTGAGCAGTGAAATACCAAGGTTGGTATTTCAGCAGAGGTCCAAAGCAAGGTCAGCAAGAGGGCAAGTTAGTCCAGGTCACAGAAAGTTGCACGCTAAAATGCACAATAATTCAGAGCATGTTCATGTTCCTGCTCCAGCTGCTGAGCCACAGAATCTTGCTGAAATTTCCCATCTAGGATAAAAAAAACATCAATATAGACCTAACATGGGATCAAATCTTTGCTCAATATACAGTATGGGGTTGCCAAGTGCTTTGTGCCAACAAACATCATTAGGTGAGAAAATGTTTGTGAATCCATTGTTCTAGTGCTCTCTTAATGCTTTATAAATGGTTGCCGTCACTAGCTTTAATCCACACACCAGCACAATGATGCTCTTTGCAATATACCTGTTCGGTTTCTTCTATGTTGGAGGTGCAGCAGCAATAAATAGAGAATTCTGGATTGCCATTCAAGAAAGAACATGGGATTATGCTCCCAGTGGCTTTAATATCATTTCTGGAAAACCTATTGATGTGGATGAGTAAGTACATTTTTAAATTGCTTTTAAAATATAGAAAACCCTAAGCGTTGGGTTATCACAGTATAATAAAGGTAATATGGCAAATATTTTAAAATGTTTTCTTTATCACATTATTATGTC
>NW_017308965.1:100307-110732 GCF_000935625.1 Nanorana parkeri
TTAATAATCTCCATTAAATGTTTTTTTGTTTTTTTTAAAGAAACCTTTAAACTTAACCTTTATATCACCCTGTTACTTGAGATGTAATATTCTATTGTTTTTTCTCTACCTCAGTCAGTCTCTTCCCTCTGTCTCAGGTCTCCCTGTTCCCTCGTTTCTTTATACCTATTCCATGGATTCCACTTATCTTCCCATTGAGAGTCTTGCTCATTAATATGTGCCGTTAGTTCTTCGTATCTCTGAATCTTACTTAATTCCAATTCCCATTCTTTAATGTTTGGAACTCTTTGTGTGTTCCAATATCGTGGGATTAGTATTCTTGCTGCTGCTATAAAAAATCTAAGAGGATCCTTTTTGTTTCTAGATATTGGTCCTGGGAATATTGAAAGAAGAGCAATTTTAGGTGATGGAACCTCTCCCGCTCCCATTATTTGATTGTATGTTTCAAAAAACCTGTTCCCAAAAAGGCATTATATATTCGCAACTCCACCATACATGGAGATATGTTCCTTCCACCCTTCCGCATCTCCAACATATTGGTGAATTTAATGGGGAAATTCTATGTAGTAAAGTTGGACATCTATACCATCTAGATAATATCTTATATCCCTTTTCTTGATATAAAGAGGCAATAGATGTCTTATGAGTTAGATTAAATGATTTTTGCCCTTCCTCATTTGTTAAATAAGTTTGTAAATCTTTCTCCCATGCTAGCATGAAGTAAGGCCTTAATGGAAATCGTGCTTTCATTATATTATGGTACAGTATGGAAATCACATGGGTTTCTCTCTCCTTCTGGCAGCAAAGGTTTTCGAACCAAGTTAATGGTCTGTGTAACGATGCTGTCTCCTGCAGACTATCATATAGGGCTCTAAGTTGAAAATACTGAAGCCAGAAACTGTGTTCATGCGTTCGTGCAGGCAGCAGAGATATCATTGATTTCAGATGTGTTGATGTAAGGGCCTCCATTATAGGTGAAGGTGAGCTCCTGGTCCATTAAAAAAATTGCCTAATTAACCCCCCTGATTTAAATATTGGGTTTCCCATGATAGGAGTTATGGGTCCCACAGTAGTTGAGATCCGAATTTCTTTTACCATATAATCCCACACTTTTAGAAGAGGAGGTATACAGAAGGGGAGAGCTAATCTCGGAGGTCTCATATGCGGTTTTATCCATGGTATAGAGTATGGAAGAGTAGGAGAAATCTCTTTCTCTAAGTCAACCCATAACTTATTCCCATCATTGAATTTTCGGTCCAGTATATGGGCTATTAACGTAGAATAGTAATATGTTTTCAAATCTGGGAGGGCCAACCCCCCTTCTTCTTTCTTATAAGAATATGATATGCTAATCTGGGTGGGCACCCTGTCCATATATATTGAGTCAGGGCCGCTCGGTTCTTATGAAAAAAAGCAGTCGGTATTTCAATAGGTAAAGTTTGAAAAAGATATAAAAAACGAGGAAGTATATCCATTTTATAGAGTGCTACTCTACCTAGCCAGGAATGTTTATAATGTGTCCACCTAATGTGTCATTTAATAGATGTTTTTTTCCGAATTGCTTTGGCTAGATGTTCCATGGCTAGAACATATAACATTGGGGATAGGGGGCATCCCTGCCTGGTGCCCTTCCGGATGTTTATCAGGGCTGAGAGACAACCATTTACCCTGACTCTTGCAGTAGGTCTTATATATAAGGCCATAATTTTGTCTACTACCGTTCTGGGTATACCCATTTGTAGCAAGGTATGGGACAGAAAATGCCAACTTAGGCGGTCAAACGTCTTTTCGGCATCCACCGACAGGATACATAGAGGGAGTCCATTAACTTTTGTATGTCTCATAAGGGTCAGCGTCTTAATAGTATTGTCCCTGGCTTCTCTGCTCTGGACAAATCCCACTTGGTCCCTGTGTATTATTGATGGTAAAAGAGACTTTAGGCGATTTGCGATAATTTTTGTATATATCTTTAGATTTACATTAATTAAAGATATTGGCCTATAGTTCTGACATTGAGTGAGATCTTTACTTGGTTTAGGCAAAACCACAATGTGGGCTTCTTGGGACTGAACCGTAAAGGGACAATCTATAGAGATGGAGTTATATATATCCTTCAATATTGGGGCTAGTTCCTCCTTAAACTTTTTATAAAACATACCTGTATATCCGTCTGGGCCTGGGCTTTTCCCCTTGGGGAGGGTTTTATTTGTTGTATTTATTTCTTCCTCCGTAATTGGTAGTTCTAATGTCTCTGCCCCCTCCTCCGAGATCCTCGGTAGAGGAGTGTCCTCAATATATGTTGCTGCCCCCGATACTGTCCCAAGCTCCCCTGGTAATACCTATTTTTATTTTTCTAGATTATAAAGTTCAGAATAATAAGCCTGAAACTCCTGAGCTATATGGTCAGTACGATGGACGATACGTTTTCCTTTTACTTGGATTTTTGAGACGATAATACGTGTGATCTGTCCCTTTATTGATCTAGCTAATAATCTACCCCCTTTATCTCCCTGTTCATAGAATGATCGGCGGATAGCCTCCCTGTACTTTAAATATTTCTGATCTAATATGGACTTCGCCACCTTTTTTTCCCGGGCTTTCTTCATCCTAGTAGCATGAGAAATAAATACTCCCCTTATCACACATTTAAGTGCTTCCCACTTAATCAGGATATCCGCAGTATCAAATTCATGTTTAGTTTTAAAGGTAGAGATTGTCTCCTTTATACCGTGTTTCCCCGAAAGTAAGACCTACCCCGAATATAAGACCTAGCGCTATCTTCGGGGATTTGTGTAATATAAGACCTACCCCAAAAATAAGACCTAGTTCGGTGGTAGGTCTTATATTACAGACATCCCTGAAGATAGCGCTAGATCTTACCTTCGGGGTAGCTGCACATGTAATTAAATTTTACATGTGAAGACCGGCCGCAGCTCCCTCCCGCCCCCTCACCCACCTGTCTGTTGCTCTCTGGATGGCATCAGAGCAGAGAGGCAGCTCCCTCCCGCCCCCCTGCCAGACACGCCCCCCCCGCACGCATGCCCGCCCCCTCGTCCGCCCACCTGTCTGTTTCTACCTGGATTGCATCAGAGCGGAGAGGCAGCTCCCTCCCGCCCCCCTGCCAGACCCGCCCCGCCCGCACGCATGCCCGCCCACCTGTTTGTGACTCCCTGGACGGCAGAGCTGACAGCTGCAGCCAGGTAAAACATCCCCCGAAAATAAGACCTAGTGTCTTTTTTCGTGAAAAAAAAAAATAAGACACTGTCTTATTTTCGGGGGAAACACGGTAGCGAGCACCGTCTTTTCGTCTCTAAATAATGTTTCATTTAATCCCCATGTAAACCCTTTGAAAGGTTGGTCTTCAATTTGTAAATCCAAAGTAATGGGTGATGATCTGACCAAATTTGTCTATCAATAATAGCTCCTGGTTCCCATTGGAGAGAATGGTGAGAGATCAGGAAGTAATCTATGCGACTATTAGATTTATGTGGTTGGGAATAGAATGTATAATCCCTTGTCTTCGGGTGCAAGATTCTCCAAATATCAATCAATTGCAGCCGCTGCAAGGCATTTTTCATTCTCTTTAATTGTACATGTGAAAATTGCGACCTCCCTCCAGGTGTAAAGATAAAGACACCGGCACTCCAAATTTATGAGCAAACGTCTATTTATTGACGTGCAGCATAGTAAACAGTTTGCTCATGAATTTGGAGTGCCGGTGTCTTTATCTTTACTTGTGATTATAACGGATGCCACCCGTTGACTACCGCAGCACCCGCTTTTCAAAGGGATTTGGCGGTCAGGAGTGCGATGGGACCATGGACTCCCTCCAGTTGTATCTACTCCTGGTTCCAATGGAAAATTAAAATCCCCTCCTAATATTATTACGCCATCTGCAAACTCTTACAACTCTCTCAACATTGCCAGCATGAATGAAATTTGTTTTTGATTAGGGGCATACACATTTACCATTGTAACCATTTTATGATATAAAATACCCTTTAAAAAAAATATATCTGCCCTCCTTATCCCTAACAATCTGCCTAAGCTGGAATGGCACTGTAGAGTGAAAACATATAGCAACCCCCTTAGATTTTGCTACTGGGTTATTGCTAGTGTACACCTGAGAGTAGTATCGAGATTGCAGACCTGGATATTCTACATTGTTAAAGTGAGTCTCCTAAAGAAACAAAACTTGTGCCCTTTCCTTATGCATATGATATACAATTTGCGAGCGTTTCCTAGGGTCGTTTTTTTCCACTAACATTCAGGGATACCCATTTCGTTGCTGGCATTTTAAGAAATCAGAGCAATTTCTACTGTCACATGGAGACCAATAATACAAGGAGAGAAAAAAACCCTTACCCCCCCCCCCTTCCCTCCATTTGTGTCTGTTACCAATGTGTGATCCTTGGGGCATATTATTTCTTCACAAATTTTGTGTGTTCCTTTATTCTTAAGTGTGTCCTAATTCTTCCCTCCCTTCCATCCCACCCCTTCCTTTCTTTACCCCGCTTCCCTACCCTCTCTTCCTTAATTCCCCCGTGGGTAATACTCCCTACTAATACCCCTATTAGTTATATTAGAGCACCTGTTCATCATGATACCTTGTGTATCATTTGTTTCCCCTTGCCCCTTTCCCTTTTCAACACACCAATGTTCATTTATTCCATATTGTGCAAAACATATTAGCACCTTGTCCTAGTGAGACATACTACCATATACCTTACTATCGTTACCCCATATTGTGTCCATTGAGATAGGTTAGGTACTGGAGATATGAAGGAAATAGGTGGGTCAGGCCAAATTCCAAGTTCAACTGTAGGAATCCCCAAAGCCATTGAAAAGGCCTCCATGTCATCTGGTGATCGGAGGGTAGCAGCTTTTCCGTTTTTCTGGGCCATTAGTTGGAAGGGATACCCCCATCTGTATGGTATGTTGCCTTCTTTTAAGAAGGGTAGTAAGGGGGCGTAGAGTTCTACGTCGGGCCAAAGTTCATGCAGACAGATCCGGGTATAAATTGATTATAGTCCCCCCAATGTCAATAGTACCCTTCTCTCTGGCCTTGTTTAATATCTCCTCTTTTATTCTGAAAAAGTGAATACAGCATACAGTATCCCTTGCTTGTTTCATAGAGGGATTGTAAGTCCCTGGAACTCTATGCACTCTATCAATTTCAATTGGGCGATTAAGTATAGAGTTGAATATGTCTCTCACAGTAGTTTCCAACTCAGTTGCCACTACCGTCTCAGGGAGACCTCTAATTCTGACATTATTCCTCCTATTGCGATATTCCACATCATCCATATGTAGCCACATTGATTGTATACATTTATATTGTCCTTTGACTGCAGTTTGCAATTCCTCAATGGCAGTATGGCTCAGTCCCTGATATGCATCTATTTTATCTAACCATTCATGTAGCCCAGAAACATCTTGCTTATATATATGTTCAAATCTTTTAAACATATATTCCATATCCCGTTTGGAGGGTAGTTGCTCTAATAACGGTTTAGGGTCCATAGAGGTATTACCTGATACTTGATCTTCATCAGATGAAACATGTACAGTATATTTTCGTTCACTACCTGCAACCCATACCTTGGGGAAGACTCTCTCGTTCCAGGTAGATGTGAGGAAGTTCCAGATCTGTTGGGAGAGGTTCCTCGTGAGGACGCCATCTTACCCTCTTCCGTTGTAGATTTGGGAACATTAGCTCATGAAAAGAAAGTTTCTATGTCGGGTCTCAGCGATCGAGCCACCGACGGTTTCTTCTCCTGCGCTTTCGCTTTCTTATGCTGCACTTGTCCTTTCCTCCCCTTTCCTTTTCTGCCGCTCATGTTTGCAGTGGGGTTTCCGGGGCTATGGGGTTGCCAGGCCGTCTATGGTGTCCGTGGTCCCATATCGGGACTAGCTCTCAGCACGTCCGCGCGCTGCGGGACCGCGCACCGCCATCAACAAGCTCCTCCCATCAACATCCGGTTACTCCCCTATGTCTGCACTTACTAAAGTCTCCTTGGGAGCCCCAGCCTGGGTTATTTATTTTACAATACAGTATGCAGCAAGATAATGAGACTCCCATCATAAAGCAGGATCAGTAGACTCTACTTCGAGGAGTGGACAGAGTCATGAACTCTGACTGGAAAAGCTACCTTCCTAATGAAAACATTTAAAATGAAATTATAACAGTTTTGGGTACATTTTGTTTATTTACTTTTTGTACTGTGTACCAATGGCTGAAAGTTTACAGAGCATTATGAGTTTCTTAACCACTTGAAGACCGGAGTGTTAAACCCCCTTCCTGGCCAGGCCATTTTTCAGTATTCAGCGCTGCAGTACTTTGACTGACATTTATTCCATCATGCAACGCTGTACTGAAATTAATTTTATACCATTTTTTGGGGACAGAACAAAAAAGTACCCTGAATTTTGTAAAAAAACACGTCTCCCTAGGAAATGTTATGAAACATTTATTACCACCCCAATTTTTTGGTAAAATATAAAAGACAGGGTCGCGTCGGGAAAATAGACACCAAACATGTCAAGCTTTAATATTGCGCGTGTCCCCGCGAAATCGAAGAAAACTACCACACCCAAAATTGGCCATAGACGATTCTTTAAAAGCTTTTACCGCTCATCAGTTTAATGTTATCAGTAATTAACCCCAAAATATTTGTTCTCACTCCAACGTTTGCGGCGATATGTAACATGTGTGGCACAATAGGCAGAATCAACGTTTCCGCATGTAGGCGGACCCGACGCATGTTTGCGTGTGTATGTGGGGGGCGGCGGACTTTTAAAAAAATTGTGTTATTTTACCTTTTGTTTTTATGTTTGACTATTTTTTTTTAGTTTCTTTATTATTTTTTTTATGCTTTAATTTTTTTTTTCACACTTAACGTTATTGCTATCACATAGAGGGCTAAGGAATCCCCTATGTGATAGCCAATGCACATGACAGGTCCTCTTTATGGTGACATCAGGGGTCTCCAAGACCCCTAATGTCACCTAGGGACCCCCAGAGAACCTGATGAAGCAGAGATCTGCTTCATCAGCTTCTCACTGGCATCTGTAACCGGAGAGTGACACTGAATGCAGGAAGTGATGCAATATACGGCGGCGAGGAGGCAGCGGCGACGGAGTTATGGGGGGGCACACACCCGTAGCTACTGCACCGGTTGGGCGTCTCTAGAGATGCCCAATCGCTCAAACGTAAACAGCCATTGCTGGCTGTTTACATTGCTAACTGTTCTCCACGCGTGTGCACGCTGAGCGCCGCGCACGAGAGGGGGGATGGGCAGAACGTCTTAAGACACCCTCCTGCTCCTACAAGACTCCCGTTCGGCCGTTCAGGAACAATGATGAATAAACATACTCGGTCATCATAACCTAAAAAGTAATGAAACAGGGTCTAAACAGACAACTGATATTTCCCTTTGAACCGCCTCCTGGGCGGGAGCTTCCTGGATGTAACAGGCCGTCAAAAGATGGCCTGTTAGCCCCGCCCACTTGGGCGCGCCGGTACACGATCACCCTCCGTTCCCTCTCCGTTGTCAGAATGCGGAAGTGATGTATATTACATCACTTCCGCATTCTTGTGTCACTTTCCAGCTTCAGAAGCTGGAGAGAAGCTGATGAAGCATATCTCTGCTTCATCAGCTTCTTTGGAGGGTCCTAGGTGACATTAGGAGTCTTGGAGACCACTGATGTCTCCATAAAGAGGACCTGTCACATCTTTTTGCCATCACGTAGGGGGGCTTCTTAGCTCCCTATGTGATAACAATAAAGTTAAGTGAAAAAAATAGGGGAAAAAATTAAAGTTCCAAAATAAATTAAAAAGTCACACATGAAAAAGAAAGAATTTTTTAAAAACACAATTTTTTTAAAAAGTCCCCACACATACATACTCGCGCGCAAACATGTGTTTGGTGCGCATATGTGCGAAAACGACGATTGCGCCCATTACGCTGCACATGTTACATATCGCCACAAACGTTGCAGTGAGAGCAATAATTCTAGGGCCATTAATCACTGATAACACTGAAGTGATGAGCAATAAAAACTTCTACAGCGCCGCCTATGGTCAATTTTGGGCATGGTAGTGCGATTTCGCGTGTGCGCACAATTTTAAGGCTTGACATGTTTGGTATCTATTTACCCGACGTGACCCCGGTCTTTTATATTTTACCAAAAAATGGGGTAATAATAAATGTATTATAACATAATGTAAAAAATATTATTTTTCTACATTTTCAGTAAAAAATAAATACTGCAGTGGTGATTAAATACCCCCAAAAGAAAGCTCTATCTGTCTCTATCTGGCCAGTACAGCGTTGCATGACGGAAAAAATGTCAGTCAAAGTACTGCAGCGCTGAATACTGATGGCCTGGCCAGGAAGGGGGTGTAAACACCTGGTCTTCAAGTAGTTAAAATAGAAAAAGGGATTGAGAACACAGAGTCCTCAATCTCTTTATCTGCAGCCCCTGTTATAAATGAACAGGAAGCCTCTATACTGCGTGTGTCTGTTCATTTCTAACTTGTGTAGATAGTATGTTTACCTTTTCCACAATCATGAATGAAAAGGAAGTGATGTAGATCACTTTCCATTCATTCATAATTCGGGACACAGTAAACATACTCTGTCCTCAATTATTTACAAACACTCAGCGATCACTGATCACTGACTGCTTGTATCCGCTCTCCATCCTAACTTGCTGTCAGAGGAGGCTGAGTGAGCGGTGTGGGGAGGAGAGCTCAGTCTCCTGTGACAGCTGACAGCTGTCACAGCCCCCACACTGCCACTCTCCTGATCTGTCACAGACTTTACTGCAGCTGATTAGGAGCTAGGAGGCTGAGTGGCTATCAGCGCTCTCCTTCTCCGCACCGCTCAGCCTCCTGTGACAGTTTCTCTCCTCCCACTGACACAGAGCAGCGCCCAGTGAGGAGGAGAGAAAGCAGGGATTTCATTTTTCCAAAAATGCTATTTTCGGCCGATATGTTTTGACTGTTACATTACATATTTGTAAATGGATACCTGCTAAAGGAATTTCAGTTCATTTCAGCCAGTCGTAGTATTCATGTTCTCTTGCCAGACAGCACATCCAGGTCCTGGACCTCTTTGTAGACTTTACTGCAGCTGATTAGGAGCCAGCACCTGTGATTGAACAGTGAAAGAGCAGCAACACCTTAATGAGGTCATGCTCTCCCCTCCTGTATATTCCGACATAGTGTGTAGGTGCCCATACACCTTACAACCATTGCAGGACTTTTGCCTTGCAATTGTTGTAAGCTAATTAGAAGCTCGTACGATCTGCCCATCTTGGACAGGCAGATCGTACTTGCAATCATCGAAAGCCAGCTCCACTGAGGGCAGGGCTTCCGATGACTGCAATGCTGAACGGGCAGTGTGCACTTGCGCACACCGGCCCGTTCGGCATTTGTCTCCCGAGCATGCCACAAACCCGCCGACAATCATACGATTCTTGGCGGGTTTTCAAACATGCTCGTTAGACAAAAGACGTGCGACCGTCCAGTAGAAACGGTCGCACGCCTTCCATACACCTTGCGATTATCGTACGATCGCGGGATTTCCCGCAATTATCGTACGATAATCACAAGGGGTATGGGCACCTTAAAGGAGAACTATGGGGTCAGTGTTTTTCCCCATAGTTCTCCTTGGGGTAACGGGAGGACACAAACTAGCGTCCTCCCGTTACCCTAAGCTCAGTATACCGCGAGCTACAGCTCGCGGTATACTGAGACGCCGCACCTGGAGCAGATCCCGACTTAGATGACGGGATCCGCCCAGCTGCGTGAGTGACAGCTGGCTCTGCCTATCTAGAGGCAGAGCCAGCTGTACCCGCCCCCTCCCCCGTCCGTTCCGCTAGTCAGCGCTGGCAGATCGGAGCGGGGAGAGGGGAATCCAGCCCCTCCCCCTGTCACGGCAGAGAGCCGTGACAGGATCGAGAGGCGAGCGAACCTGGTATGTTTTCCCTCACCTCCCGATCTACTGAGCCGACCTGTGACAGTCTCATTGTCACAGGTCGGCTTAGAACTATGAGGTGAGTGGAAATCACTCATGTCATAGTTCTCCTTTAAGACACAAGTAATGCAGGCTTGATTTAGTCCTGATTCTGTCCCTCCCTTTACCAGTGTAAGTGCAGCTGTGAAGGGGATAACAGAAGGCTGATATCAAGACCTTGAGCTGGAGACAGAGACATAGGTTAAACTGGCTATGCACTTTTAGAATTTTGGCTGTGTCCTGCTGACTTGGCTTAAATTCAAGTAGTGTGTGCCCCCACAGCACCCTTCCATTTTCAATCAACTTTTATAGAAGGAGCCAGTCTGAAAATTCTCGGCCATCAGTCCCTGACCTCAAAGAGCTTACTGAAAATATTGAAATTTCCCCCCCCCCCCCACGTTTG
>NW_017308965.1:110835-117249 GCF_000935625.1 Nanorana parkeri
TTGTATTATCAAACATTTACTATTACCCAAATGTTTGGTAAAATATAAAAGATGGGGTCACGTCGGGTAAATAGACACCAAACATGTAACATTTTAAAATTGCACGCGCCAGCGTAATCGCAAAAAACTAGCATACGCAAAATTGGCCAAATACCCAAAGCTTTAAAAGCTTTTACCACTCATCTGTTTAGTGTTAACAGCGATTGATGGCCTTAGAATTATTGCTCACACGGTGATATGCAACATGTGCGGCACAATAAGCGCAATCGTCATTTTCACACATAGGTGCACCCTACGTATATTTGCGTGTGTATGTTGCCGCCATCCATGCATCATACAAGCGATCGGGCGGCTCTATAGCCGACTGTTTAAAACAAAAGCATTTCTCCCACTCGTTGGCTAGTTGGGCGGTGCGCATGAGCGGGGGTGCGCAAAGACGTTTATATACGCCCACCCACATCCAGGATGCCACGTAAGGTGGTCAACAGTCCAGTACATATGAAAAAATAGATCACACAGGGGAAACTAATATAGAAGCAAATAAAATAAAAAAGTGCTCTCTAGTTTTACCATGAGGTGTACGAGCGGGCACCGCCAGCAGCAGGCCAAATATTACCTGACTGCCAGGTGACAGTGACCCAGAGTTTTTTAAGCGATTCATTTCTTTTTTACACTGTAATCCAGTGTGACATCTGCCAAAGTTCTTCTCTGCAGTATGTGCCCAGTAAGTGCACAGACAGAACACAAGTTTGTAGACATTTACAGGGTTATTCACAAAAGGGTGAAGAGTTTGGAGAACCCAGCTCATATGACCGTTAGTTGCTGGTTTGTCTTTCAAGGTGCAGAGTCAAGGGGCAGAGACGCGTGTGATGTTGCCGCGCGCGTGCGATGATGTCATCGCGCATGCACAGTCGTCTTATTGACGCCTGCCGGCGGTCATCTTATTGATGGACACCGGCAGAGAGAGTAGGGGCCGTTCGCCCGGCGAGATTAGGTATGCTGCCGGGTCCCCTCCTCTCTCCTGACACTGTCGGGCTCTCGGTCCATGGCCGAGTGCCCGACTTTTTGTAGGGGGTGACACTATATTGACTGTTAGTCATTTTGGTGTCACCCCTCCAATGGTGGCACCCCAGTGCGGGCCGCACCCCCCGCATCCCCCTTTGTCTGACGCCACTTGTGGCATGTGCACAGGTGTGTACTTCTCATTCTGAAATGGAACATAGACTCATGCTCTCTTCACAAGATGCACCATGTCTGAGAATGGTAATCTATAAATCTGAAGTGTCAAAGTGGATCGTTATTGTGGAGACATTTGCCTGTCTATGGCTACAGTAGATTCATTTAGGTTTATGACTAAAAGGGGTGTGATTACTGCCAATAACTGTCAATAAATAAACTGTGGTAAATTGCCATAGATTACCACACTTTCACAGCTTTTGAATAAACTATAAGAATCATTTTGTGTGCTTAACTTCAATAAAATAAATTCAATGTACCGGTAAGCTTACTGAAATACACTATGCTGTTCTTTCTAGACATGCCAGCACCTATTTACGACAGGACTCCAACAGAATTGGAAGAAAATATAAAAAGGCTCTTTATATTGAATACACAAATGGCTCATACATGGAAGAAAAGAAAAAGCCGAGCTGGCAGGGAATTGTGGGCCCCATCATGAGAGCAGAAATTGGTGACAATATCACTATTTATCTTTTAAACAATGCTTCCATAGCGTATGGGTTTCATCCACATGGAGTGCGATACACTAAAGGA
Organism: Nanorana parkeri; assembly: GCF_000935625.1. Classification (NCBI taxonomy): domain Eukaryota; kingdom Metazoa; phylum Chordata; class Amphibia; order Anura; family Dicroglossidae; genus Nanorana; species Nanorana parkeri. Next base: position 112,609 of record NW_017308965.1, read on the forward strand.
AATGAAGGTAAAAATGCTTTTTTGCAAATATTTCTATATACTCCTAACAATTATACTAAACCATGTATTTTAGTCCAATTATGCAAACTAACATCTAATTGTTTATGCTGTCACACACTGCTATTTTTTTTATTAAAGTTTTGCTTATAAATTGCAAAAATATTCAGATTAAGGTGCACAGTATGCACCTTCAACAGACAGAAGAAGAAAAAAATAAAGGCAATACAACATGTAAAAGCACATTTGATAGTATGGGACCCTGTGGGGGTGTCTCGGGAATAGTTATGTGCTACCTGTTCTTCACTGTTTGATGAATAGGATATGCTGTAATTAGTAAGGCTGGAAGAACTGTGTGACAAAAAACTTGACCACTCTAAAGCGCTCTCTAGTTTGAGCATGAGATAATGGAATGGGCACAATCGATCACACAAGAAATTACAAATTCAAGTAAGCCCAAATTTGTGGACTGAAATGGAAGTTTCGATTTTATATTGGTCACAGGGACACACATTTTTTCCATTTACTCTAGTGTACGAACCATGGTGACCCCTTGCCTGTTAAAATAGAGAATTTAGAGGAATTATAGAATGTATCTTATGAAACAGAGTATTAATATATTATTATTATACAGTATTTATATAGCGCCAACAGTTTGTGCAGCGCTTTACAATATAAGGAAGACATGACAATCACAATACAATTCAAAGCGTATTTTGGAGATGTTAAAAGGAAATGCAGCTGAGGTCCCACTTTCATAGACCTATAATAGTACCTAGCTGCAGAAGTGACTGGAAAATAAATTAACACTAACATACAGTAATGGGTACCCTAAAACCGGCCATACACAAATTTCCCTATCTTGTGTCGAGCACAAATCAATACATAGTAAACACATCGGAGATGAACCCAGATTTGTCCTAACAGGAAAGAATTTACAAACATATTTGCCAATCTAAATAGACAATTGTAAACTATTACATTTAGAGTTTTAGCTACCCATAAACATTGGATTTATTTTTAATAATGCAATTGTATATACAGGAGCATTTTATCCAGACAATACATCAGGAAATGACAAAAACGATGATCACGTCCAGCCTGGCATGCTACAAACTTACAGGTTGGAAGTTGTGGAAGATCAAGGCCCAACCGCATGGGACGATGACTGCATTACCAGGATGTATCATTCACACTATGATACTCCACGAGACATATACTCTGGACTTGTAGGAACCTTGATTATTTGTAAGAGAGGTGAGCGATTTGATTATAATCTTAATTCTATAAAAATAAATATAATTTACATATAATGACATAAGATGTTATTATTATTGCTGGTTTGTAATATTGTTTTTGTGTGTAAACTAATTTTAACTTATTGAATCTGCATAGCACCATTAGATTCCACATTATTTATCAAAGAACAGTGAATCATTCACATCAATCCTTGCCCCTAAAGAAACTAACAAACTATTATCCATAACATAACCATTCAGAAAAACAGAGAAACCAAAGTAAATCTATGGAAACACAGATTATATGTAGGACCCCGCCACAAGTCAGCTGGCCCCAGTGTGTACTCATGTTCCAGTTACATTTACCACCCACTGAAATGTATTGCACAAGGCAATTCCTACTTTTTCTTACTATCAATTCACTGCTAAAGAAATCATTTAAATGGTTGCTGATCCTTCTCAGAATTTGCAGATTTCTGGAAATGAGAGATTTAGCATGTAGGGTTAAGTGCCCAGCGAATGTTTATTTTGTTTTGCAATACAAAAAAACTGCCTTGAAAGTTTGAATGTGATTGATAATCCAGGCAATAGAAAAAGTAAGGTGATTTTACAACTTCAAGCCTTCAGAAGGTACACTCCCACACATTGTTTTGTCTACATTTTGGTCCCAAGGGGCTAGATTAAGGTAATCAGAGTGAACTTTATGACTTCAGCACAGCTACAATGCTTGCTGGATTGCATTACTTGGTCATTTGTTGTGAAACTGATCTTTTAAAAATGCTAATTCTTGAACGGCTATTGACAGGAAGTTTTTTTGCAACAACAATTAAATGGAGAGGCTTATGATCCTTTTTCAGAATCTCTGGCATGCCTACTACTACTTAGATGGTTAAATGGCATTTGCTTATGCCCTTGCGTGTTAATGACATTGTATTACTTGAGAATGAGCAGTAGGGACAAGTTAATCTGCCAGGGTTTGATTCTCAGGAGGTGTTTGTCAAATCCTCTGAAGTTTCAGGAAACCCGAACTTAGCAGCAAATCCCATTGACATCTATAGGGTAAATTTTTGATACAAAATTCTGACCAATTTCAAAAAAGGGCATATGGACATGGACAGTCCCATGGGAACATGAGGGACAAAAAGAATATTGTACAGTTGACAGTGTTATAGCGGTCAGGACTAGGGATGGGCTGCACGTTCGAGTCGAACCTATGTCCGACTCGAACATAGCATGTTCTAACGTTCGCCGAACATTATGGGATGTCCGCGGTCCCTAGTAAGGACTAGTGATGAGCCGAACACCCCCGTGTTCGGTTCTAACTCGAACTTTCGAACATGGAAAAAGTTCTAACTCGAACTTAGAACTCAATGCAAGTCTATGGGGGTAGAACTCAGAAAATTAAAGGTCCCCATTTTGAAGCCTTATATGCAATTTATTGGCCATAAAAAGTGTATGGGGATCCGGGTAGTGCCCTGAATGACAGGAATCAATGAAATTTAAAACAAACAAAAACCCAAAAAATATTTTTTAAAATATGAGAGCAACAGCAACACCGCTCTGACCTTGTAACTGAGAGGTCTTTAATATTGCCTTTAATAAAACCTATCAGACCTGGATAACAGAAGAAAACCAAACACCCACTGCATGTTACTATAAATTAATACATTTACTTTATATATGTTTAACACAGAAAAGGCCAAAAACTTCTTTGTTACTTTTGCTGCTCCCAACATTTCCACTTTCTGACACTTCTCCTTTTTCTACTTCCCTCCTTTCCTTTGTCAAACCAAAAAACGTTAGCAATTTGTCCCTTTAAATCCAGGGTTTATACAGTTTGGGCTATTCAAGCAGCCTACATGCTGTCCTGCTTCTACTTCATTTTTTCCACCCAAGTGTATTTGATACGATACACTGTATTTTTTTAATATGCTTTTCATTGTCTTTTTTGTAATAACACACAAACAATGTTACATAAATCAAATCACATAATAAAGTCCTATGACAAGAAACTAGAACCTCTTGCCTTTCTTACTGGATATACAGTGCATGGTTGAACCATACAAGGTATAAAAATGAAGTGTCTCTGGGACAGTACACTTTTTTTTTTTTTTTTAGGGTAACAAAACACTTGACTTATGTCTAAACCTTTTCTCTCTTCAATCTGCTCACAAAATTGCCCTGCTGCTGGTACATTTTTTCCCCTAGTATTTTTTTAGTATTTAACTCTCAAAGTTAAATATGAATCCAAAGAAAACCAATATACATGGCCCAGTAAAGTATTTCTTAAAATGTTGGCCCAAACACTTACAGTTATCATGTTTCCAAACAGCTAGCCCCCACTCTCTCAGATTGGCTTCCCTTCCTGTTGAGAACTAGATCACAAAGGAAAGCACAATCTCCAGCAGCTGTCCATCACTAACTTGGAGATGGGGGGAGGAGGAGCAGGGGACAGGGTTCTTGTTTTCCCTTGCAGTGATTGTGTGTTTGAAGAGAATCGCAGAGCTTACTAGCACACACACAAGGGTGGCTCCATAGGACCCTGCAAGGGAAAGGGGTCACCACAATACAGGATAACAGAGCCAGTGCTCAGCGGACCAGCTGATTCTGCAGGAAGTTAAAACATTTAAATATCAAAAAGCAGCATCTATTGTAAGTGATTTAATAAGTATTTGCAATAGCTTAAAAACCTTTTGACTTTATATCACTTTAATTGATTCTAAGTAATACACATGCATTCTTAGTGTAGCAAAATACCTACCTTGTTTGTGTTTCAAGATTATAGCCTATTCTACCTGGTCACGTTTCCATTAGTGCTGGCCAATTGTTACCAAACCATGCCTTTGGCTATAGCTCTGATATCTTTGAAAACTTGGGAATATGAGGAGACAGTTAGGGGTTGTGGTGTACCTGGAATGAGGGTGTGCAGTTTTTTGGGTGCATAGTGTTTTTTTACATTTTGTATTAATGTTTGCGTTGAGATGCTGTGAAGGAATCTTTTGAACGGAGTATCTGCAGCAACTGCCTGATGCACTTTAATCATCCCAAGCTATAAACTGTAATCTGGAAAAGTGAAAAGACACCAATTATTAGAAAAGAAGTAGCTGTTATTGACAGTTGAAGAGCTAGTTATTAATCAGTTGTTGAGGACAGATATTGGTCCATAAAAGGATTTTTGGGTGTACCGATTTGTGCACACAGACAGGACACATAAGAAAATGAAATTCAAAGAACTCAACCGCAGTTTGTCAAAGTAGATGTAAACCCGACCACTAAAATATCATATAAGCTGTATTATGGATATTTTAGTTGGACTTTGCGCAGGAATCTCTGGTGCAGTAAATGGTACACGTTCGGTATTAAAGTGCGCCCAGCACAAACAATCGGGTTGCTGCTAAAAGCACGC
>NW_017308966.1:0-24809 GCF_000935625.1 Nanorana parkeri
GTCTCATTCACACAGCGCGGCTTTTACCATTAATTTCATAACTCTCTGCATTTGTTCACATGATGTCTCAGAGCTGCAAAAAAAGGTGGTGGTGGAAGACTTCCCTCTGCCAGATACATACTGCGATCACACATGTAAACAAGGAATATGTAGCTGTATAATGCCTACCAGTTCCACTCTGAACAATGCCTGAATGGTCCATTCAGGTCCACCAGCCCAACATATCCTATTAGTACTGACCCAGGGGGCAAATGCCTCCTGTGTCCTAGTCCAGCTCTCCTCTCCAATCCCTGCTAGCAGCATAGTGCATTAGACAAAAATTCTCAAAATCAGTTTTACAAATACGTTAAATGGATTTGTCTAGACAATAAGCTACTTATTTTCTTTTTCAGTAGAAATCCGCCCAGTGCATTGCTAACTATGGTTTGAAGTTTTTGAAGTGGCGGATCAGGAAACAATGTTTTTATTACACTTTGAAGCCTAATCTTTCTATACATTTAGCTGCTTATGACTCAATATAATGTACATAATATAACCACAATAATGTGATGCAATACTTGTGCTTCCGTGTTAATTGCAGACACAATGAGCTTTCCATCTGTTGTTCTAGAAAGTGATCATCGCGTTATTGTATGCAAAAAGCTTATTAGATATATTAAATAACCTTGAATTATATCGATGCAGCATATTTTGTTTGTTTCTTCCTAACTGGATTAGTCCTTGTTGTTTATTTACATAGCTAATTATTCATAAAAGAGCCCAGCTGATGATAAAAAGAACTTGCTGAAAGCTTATTCTTAACTGCATTGCATACAGAATTTGTACGATAATGAAAATTCAAGCAGCATGACAGTTTTTTATAAGCAACATTTCATTTTTATTCTTAAATAATTACTTTCATTCTGTATGTAAATTATTTTTTTTTAAAGAGGATGGTGTTTTTACACTCTGCTGCCACATTAACCCATATCTTTCAGGTTAATTTATGATTCAGGGCTTTGAGGTCCAGTCACTTTTTTAGAAAGCTTCTTTTACTCTAACAGCATCATGCCTATTTTTGAAGTAAACATACAGTAGCTCCCAACTTTCTGAGACACCCCATATAGTATAAAGTATATAAGCAAAAAACACACCCCCTGCCACACCTTCAGTGACATGGACCACAAAGAATTAATACGCAAACACAGATGGGTTAACCCATAATTGCTTCTTTTCCACCAGCTATTTTCTTTTATACTAGCTTTAAAAATAACAAGTGCAATAATTTAGAAGTTGGATAAAATGTTAAGTGCAGTAAAACACTTTTTACAGATAACATTTTTTCGGGGGGGCACATACATAAGACCAAAAAGTGGGACTTCTAAAGCGGAAAGATGGACAGAGGGATTGGCTTTGTATGGGTAAACAATATTCTGTTTGTTGTATATGTTCCATGGACATTGGGGGCTGATTCGAGAAGCCCCGCTATATGTTTATGTGATTATATTTACATAACATCCCTAAAAATAATTTTAACATTTCTTACTTTAAAAATTGTTTATTTGGAGCAGGATTATACATGGGACTCACTAGGCATATTTTATTGTTTGAAAAAAAGAGATAATGGCAAACTGAGGAACAGTTTTTTTAAGTGTATTACCATACAATGTGCCATCCAAGCTTTCAAATCACAACTACTTTCCTTCCCAGATATAGCAACATCTATTAGGTGAATAGGGAAACTACACTAGAACTCTTATTCCTCCACCCTACATTAATAAATGTTTTATCTGCACTATCTAGTGTGCTTCACTGTTTTTCCCTTTTTTTCAACAAAATCTATCCTCAATGCATATTAAAAATGAATGGTAATAATTTCTCTACACTTTATTATTTCTTATTAAAAATAATGTGGTAATAGTGCACTCATTAAAATTAAATTATTCACATTACGTGAAGACATATAGTTAAAAGGTAAATACCTCAATTCACAATAAAGTAGTGAAGTAGATTTCTTAAATTATTTAAAAATAATTCATATACCACAGCCTTGAAAGTTCATAGAAAAAGAATCAATATGTAATTAAAACTGTGTTATATTTTAACCTGAAGTTCATATATCTACATTCATTATATGCAAGTTATGCCCCAGATATACATTTATACAGGCAATACACACAGAAACAAAAACACTGAAATCACTGTATATGTTGTTTAAACAGCATTTACAATAAAAAAAAGTCATATGTGTGGTGAGGTGTCCTATACCTTTACAAACACCTTAAAGAAAAAATAGAACTAAAGTATTGTATATACAAATGTTTCCCAATAAGAAAATTAACAATAACTTCTAAATTATAGTGATTTTAGTTTTTTTTCGAATGTAACATTAACATTTAAGATCTTTTTTTACATTTAGAGGGTTATTCACAAAGCTAGCCAAAGGATCAGCCATAGGATCAGCTCCGGCTGATCCATTGGCTAGCTTCAGCCAGAGCCCTTCGGTTCAGTAGAACCAAAGGGCTGCTGTATGCACTATTCACTATAGCCCGTACAGCTCCCGAAGCTGGCCAAACGGCTCACCCGAGCCGAAGGCATATTCTTCGGCTCCACTGAGCCAAAGTGACGCCCAAAGCAGGGCGAACGACTGAAAGCCTCGCAACTGTTAGCTGGGCGGAGCCAGCCGTGATCTAACGGCTGGCTCTGCCCAGTTGAAATGACAGATCAGAGTCCCCAGGTTACCTGGAGACACTGAACTGTCATTAAAGAATGACAACTGGGCAAAGCCAGCCGTGATGTCATGACCAGCTCTGCCCAGTTGTTATTCATTGGCGGGGACCTGCAAGAAGACTCTAGCAGGTCTCGGCCAATAGGAAACAGTTGAGCGGAGCTAGCTGCCACTGCTAGCTCTGCCTAGTTTTTTTTTTTGCTTTATTTTTTTTCTTTTTTAAAGAAAACTTTATTTTTTTAGATTTATCATTTATTTACATTTTTAAACTTTAAAAAAAACTTTTTTCACTGATTTTCTGTTCTGCTCGGTACCACGGAGGTACCAAGCAGAATAGCTAAGCCGAATGCCGAGTGAGCTGCCGGAGCTGCAGCTCAGCCAATCCAGATGTTGGATCGGCTGAGTCGAACTCCTTCTGCACCTCGGCTCAGCAGAACATGCAGAGCATGTTTGGCTGAACCGAAGCCAGCCGAAGCAAGCCAATGTACGGCTGAAATCAGCCGTACAAGCCTGAAGTGAGTAGCCGGCAGCTTTGTGAATAGCCCTCTTAGATTAAAGTGACCCTGTTGTTAAAACTATGTAATATAAAGTCTTGCAAAAGAAGGGAGTTAGTACTTACCTGTCCTACCACCCATGCGTCAGTTTTCTCCCTATTGCAAAGCTATAGCTGCTAGCACTTCAAGGTGTGTCACATGCCGGCATAACTTACCACACGCTGCGATTCCACTAGATTACACTACATTACCAATGTGTCTCTTAAAGAAAGAAACATTGAACAGATTATTAAATTGTAATTAGAAAAAAGTATATATAATCCCTTTTTTCTGCAGTCTTCAGGTCAATCCTGTAACATTACAGGTTCCTACTCCTCAGCAGTGGAGCTTTGCCATCCTTTCTCCTGCTTTGAGCGCACTTACATAATGATGTGTGACCAAGGGGGGAATTTATCAAAACTGGAGCAAACAGAATCTGGAGCAGTTGCCCATGACAACCCACCATTATCTCTCTTCAGTTTGCTCAGGTAAGATTTGAAAATGAGAGAGATGCTGATTGGCTGCAGTGTAAAGTTAAATGAGCTGGCATCATTCAACTGAGAATACTGGTGGCATCTAGTGGTGGTGAAGAAGTATTTTAAGGAACTGCTCTGGATTTAAGGGAGTAGAGCAGCCAGTGGCAGAAATGTTGGTGGCAATTTTGATTGTGGCCAATCTACTCATTACTGTCATACATAGGTAGATGGAAACATCAGTCTATCTGAACTTCATTCCTTTTAGGTTGTCTCCAACACTTTTGTTTTGTGGTAACACATGGTAAAAAGTGAGTTTTACTGCATGTTACCACAGAACACATCATTGCATGGGACTGTGTGTGATGCATTGTCATTCATTTAGAATGGCACCCCAAAATACACATACAGTAGCTGCCAATGATCTTGGGCAAGAGCACACAACAACACACATGCTGTACACTGTTGTGCTCTGCAGTGCCAAAAATGCTGCAAGTGCAGTTTTTTTTACATTAAGTTGTGCTGCCAGTCCATTCAAAATAAATGGGTTGCTTTAACACAGCATGCATTAACACATGAAAATGCATGCACTAGCACAAACAAAAGTGAAAGGGTCCTGAAAAGAGGGACTTCAACCGTATGTTTAAAATGACAACAAAGGCACCTTTATACAGTAAATGTTTAGTCATTGCAATCTAAAAACAGATACTTAAAAATTATTGCAGGCTTTTTATTCTTTTTACTCCCCATTCTTCTTACTCTCTGGGTCTGCCTCCTGGAACATGACAGCGCACATCATCTGGGGGGGGGGGGAAAAATGCCTTTTCCCCTGACATCTCATGAGATTACTTTATTTTATACACCTCAGCAGCTGTTTCATGTTTTCTTAAGTTTCTTTTATGTGGACTGCATGCCCGACAGGAACGGATGTCGAAACATTGCCATTGTGCAATAAAACAGCTTTTAGGCTCGTTTTGGATGAATCTATTAATAATCTCCATTCATCTGGATTGTGGGTAATGTTAAGGGCTGTCATTAAGCCATCAATATCATTGCAATAAACCAAATCACCTTCCACTAAGAAATACTGCACCAGATCTTTTTGGCAATTCCACTGTTGGAATCTGGAGCCCTGTAGCTCTGCCTTACTCTTAGTCAATTCCAAATCCCCGACCAGGTCATTTATTTCACTCTGTGAAATTAGATGTGGTTGAGGAGGAGCATACAGTGAGCGAAAGTTTGGGTCAGCTGACATCAACGGGCTCAGATCAGCTGCATCCTGCTCATCGTCATTATAATCATCTGAGTCTAGAGAGCGGGATTCTGGTGGATCCGCAATAGGCAAGTCCTCACCATGGGGTACAGGACACAGTGCGGATGAAATGTTTGGATATTCCACGGTCCACTTCTCCTTTCTTGAGATCCCTTTTGCAATTTGGGGAACCATGCAAAAATAGCAGTCGCTACTATGATTGGACGTAAAGGAAGGGAAGGACAAACTAAAACAGTTACCCATAGCGTAGTCAGTAGAGAAATCCAATCAGGGTTTTACCTGTCATCCAAAAAGCATGTGAGTGCAAGATTGGAATTTAGGCCCCTTGGTTGGATGCAATCCAGCGTATAGATACAAAAGGCTTCTCTCCTGAGAAGTTGTTTTTCCCTGTCACCACCCCTGGGATGGATGTGAACATGTTCCACAACCATGCCTCTAAGTTCGTGAATTTGATGCTTCATTTTCACGAAGTGATGGGAACCGGTTTATTAACGTCCAGTTCCTCGCCCTTAAGGTGTTTAGAAGCAGTGACCCTAATGTCGCTTCTGTGCTTTTGGAAGCGACGCTTAAACGGCCCGATGATTTTGCCAATATACACCAATGAACAAGGGCATTTTAAGTAGATACACGAAAAACTCTGTCGCAATTATAGTAGCCACGTATATTGTATTTCTTACCCGTGTAAGGGTGTGAGAAATGTCCGCCACAGATGATCGAGTTGCAAATGTTACAATGAAAACATTTGAAGCACCCCAGTCTACTGGACAAAGTCACCTGTTTTTTAGAGTATTTGGACCTAGGGTCCGCTTGAATCAGGAGGCTGCATAAAGCATTGCTTCGTTTGTGTACATGCAGTGGTCTGTTTTTGGCAGCCTGTGTGATGCTTTTATCTGCTTGTAGGATATTTAAGTTGGACCAAGTGGCTCTATGGATCGCTTTATTGGCCAACGTAAAAGTATGCACAAATGGAAGCCTATCCTCAGTGGGGTGCACCTTGCTGCCTCCATAGAAGATCTCAGTGGCCTTCGTGAGGGCAGAATCCACTATGGATCTGGGGTAACCCCTTTCTATGCAGCGGTCAGACATGTTATTCAGTTGCTGTGTGCAGTCATCGGGGTCAGAACATATCCTCATCACCCTCAGGAACTGTGATACCGGAAGATTATTTTTAAGGTGAGGAGGATGAGCACTGTCATACCGTAGGAGTGTGTTCCTATCGGTGGGTTTGGAGTATACCGATGTGCTGATCTTGCCCTCACCTATATGTACCAGAACATCGAGCAATTGTATTTCCCGTGTCGAGATTGTGGGATTAAAGACAATCCCAGGGAATAAACCATTGAGAAAACACACAAATGCATTGAATTCAAGGTCACTATCATTCCATATTAGGAAGATATCATCAATATACCTCATCCATTCGTACACATGTTCATGAAAATGGATAGATTTATACATAAACATCACTTCTAAGTAGCCAACAAAAAGATTGGCAAAGGAGGGTGCTGCTGAGCTGCCCATGGCAGTGCCTCGTATCTGTTTAAATGCTTTGTTCTCAAAGGTAAATATATTATTGGATAAGACAAAGTCAAGTCAGTCAATAATAAAGGCAGTGGGAACCTCATGTTGTCCTTCCTTACATAGAAAGTACTCCACTGCCGTGATCCCATCACTGTTGGGAATACAAGTATAAAGGGAAGAAATATCCATGGTTGCCAGTTTACAATGCTCATCAATGCTGTGTGTTCCCAATCTATGGAGAAAGTCACTAGTGTCCTTAATAAAGGCGGGCAATTTGCGCACCAAAGGTTGTAGAAAGAAATCGATGAATTGGGCCATAGTTTGCGTGTTAAACCCTGTGCCCGAGACTATTGGATGGATTTTCCTTGGGGGACGTCCTTTGTTGTAATGGGACCTGGTTTCCACGCCTCGTCCTCTGGCCACCCCTCCGGGATTGTCTGCGTCGGGTGCCCTGGATAAAGGGAAATGTTGTTCTCTTTGTGCAAGTGTTGCGATATCCTGATCGTTAGAGTCGCTGTCCGTCGATGGATTTTCTGTGGGACGGTCACACAGTGGACTCAAATCCCTCATTAATATAGGTCTGCACAATGGGTGGATTGATGATGGTGTAGCGAACTTCTTGTTGAATGAACATGCAAGAGTACCGGTGCTATATGGGCTCCCTAAGATACATAAGGGCACTAACCCTCTCGCATTCCGTCCAATAGTCTCGGGCACAGGGTCTAACACCCAACCGATGGCCCAATTCATCGATTTCTTTCTACAACCTTTGGTGCGCAAATTGCCCGCCTTTATTAAGGACACTAGTGACTTTCTCTATAGATTGGGAACACACAGCATTGATGAGCATTGTAAACTGACAACCATGGATATTTCTTCCCTTTATACTTGTATTTCCAACAGTGATGGGATCACGGCAGTGAAGTACTTCCTATGTAAGGAAGGACAACATGAGGTTCCCACTGCCTTTATTATTGACTGCCTTGACTTTGTCATGTCCAATAATATATTTACCTTTTGAGAACAAAGCATTTAAACAGATACGAGGCACTGCCATGGCCACCTCAGCAGCACCCTCCATTGCCAATCATTTTGTTGGCTACTTAGAAGAGATGTTTGTGTATAAATCTATGCATTTTCATGAACATGTGTCCGAATGGTCGAGGTATATTGATGATATCTTCCTGATATGGAATGGTAGTGACCTTGAATTCTGACCTTGAAGCCTTTTGGATCTATACGCTGGATTGCGTCCAACCAAGGGGCCTAAATTCCAATCTTGCACTCACGTGCTTTTTGGATGACAGGTAAAACCCTGATTGGATTTCTCTACTGACTACGTTATGGGTAACTGTTTTAGTTTGTCCTTCTCTTCCTTTACGTATGTTTACTCCTGTGAGCTTATATGTGCACCACCAATGTCAGCATAATCTTATCCTAATGTGGATTGTTAATGGGGAATGTCTTTTGCCTGCACTGTCTGCACTGTCAGATTGTGCTTATGACTGCAGTTCGCTACTTGTCCACTGTGCATGCCAGCGTCCTTTACCCTAGGCAACCAGCTGATGTTACTTCCAGCTAACGGCCATATCATTACAACTCGCTGTGTACATTAGTGGATTACAGGTGAGCCTCATTTGAGTGCAGAATGGCTGGAATATACGGTTTCCCAGCTGCAACTGGTGGGAGTGGTCTGTTTTTAATATGCACTGGTATGTCTATTTAAAGGTGATGGTTTGCTTTACTGTGTCATTCTGAGCCTCATGAAGGGGTACTGCTGAGACCCCGAAAGCGCTTGTATTGGATGGCGATTTGTCAATAAAGGACTTTTTGCTTCAAAACTTTTGGTGTGCTGGTGACAATCCTTTCTAGATCTGCATTGTTCACGGGGCCGTCCATGGTCACTACAAGCACCCACCTGCTTGGCAGGTTTACTACTATTCCGGTAAGGAGTGCAGCTGGTTCTTGACTACATGTGCAACTCTTGTCCTGATCCCCTATTTTGCATCCAAAATATAGGTGGTATGCCTTTTTCACCACTGCCGTCATACTGCACTTTTGAGATGCAAATATAACCTCGCCACAAATGTAGCAGAAGTTATCTGTGTTGTTTACACAGTTTCGAGGCATCTTGGCTTCTGAGGGAAAATATCACGGAACTGTTCCTTGGAAATGTTAGGCAATGACACTTTCACAAGCCAGCAGATGTAACTGTATGATGCATAGATCTGACCACAAGAAATGTACCTTGCAATAAAAGAACAATAAATTACAGTTAGGTAATAATCTTTTGTCTCAAAGTGAAGATAAACGTATACACTTCCATGTGGTACCATTTTAATTGTTCTACCATACTTTGTTGAGAAGTTACGAGTTATGATCATCAGACACCTCCTTCCCTTGTAGGCAAATATACTCACCTGTGTATAAATCTTTATTGCAAGATATCTTAAAAACTTTAGCCAACCAGCAACTTTATCACCTGTTTTCTAATTCATCTTATCAAAATATATTAGAATTAACACATTTTATCTCGGCGGTCGATAATTTCCCAAAATTTGTAGACCAGTGTAATGAATCCAGATCAAACAAATATACTTTGCCCAGAAAAGTATTCCTTTACATTTTCACCCAAGCATGTACAGTCATATTTACAAACAGATAGCTCCAACTCTCTCAGCTCTGCTTCCCTGAATTTTTTGTTGAGTACAAGATTGTAAGGGACAGTGAGGTCACCAGCAGCTGTACATTTACTAACTTGGATAAGGGAAGAGGGAGGAGAGGGGAGCAGAGAACAGGGACGTGGCTTGCCTTCCTGATGTGTGTAATTGGAGACACACAGCAGACTACTAGCACACACAAAGGTGGCTGCATAGGACCCAAAATAACCACCCTAAAACATGATATTAGGGCCAGCATTCAGCGGACTAGCCGATTTTACAGGAAACAAACTTTTAAACATCAAATGAGCAGCATCTATTGTAATCTTAATCAGTATTTGAAATAGCTTAAAGTTTATCTAAACCCAAAAATTTGATTTATTGTAGCTTATCAACCTTCAACCTTATCAACCTTCAACCTTCAACTAGGTGGCTGCATTAGATTTAGATTGAGTTGACAAGCAAATTAAATCCAACTTACACTTTTTAATTAGTTACAGCACTAGTTTAAAATTAATTGTAAAATAACAGATTTACTGGCCAGATTACCAGGGGAAATAAAGTAAAAAACGCCTAAAAAAATAAAACTAATGCAGCTACCACATCTGAGAATGTATAAGCTATAATACATTACATTTTTGCTTTCAAATATAGATACACTTTAAAAACCCTTTTACTTTAGTGTCACTATAAACCTTTGTGACCAGACAAAGTGTTACGGTTTTGCAGTGTGTAGATTCCACTGCTAATAGGTTTCTAATAATTTTGTATTCCACAGAAAAACCACAGATTTGTCTTTTTTTGGTAGCATATATTTGAATATACTGGATGTTAATGTTTCTAGAAAAAAAACAAGAAAAATATGAAAGGTACTTTTTTCTTGAATTTCTCAAACATTTTACATACACCTTTGTCCTACCTAATTGTAAGGATTATGATAAGTAGGTCAAGTATACCAAACAGGTGTATGTTGTTTACACTTTGCATTTATTACTTGGCCTAAAAAAAGGCACATTTCAATCTGAAAGTGACTGCACATTTTCAACCTTTTACTTTACATGGAAAAGCTGCACAAGCTATGGAAAACACAGTAGATTCTGCTAAATGCACTCCATTTACAATATCAGACACCTGAATGCATTCATCTATGAATGGCTGCAATTTATGCACCAATTATTTTTTTTATAAATACAGCTTACAACATAATTAGGCACTTTTCCTGTGTACAAAATAAAAAACCCAAAAGGGTTGGAATGTATTTAATTTATTTACGTAGCTGGAATCCTTCCACCATACTGTTTTCTGATAAACCTCTAAGTGCCAGGTCTCTAGCAAAAAAACACTGATTACTTCATCTAGAAAAGAAAACTGTATTATCATCATATTACAATAGATACGTTAGCCCATTTGTGACCACAATACTCCCTTTTAAACCCTGTCTTGAGCAAAAAAAATTAACGCCCCTCTGACACATCACAAGGTATTAAAAAATGTGGAATTTGATAGAGGGGGGTTGGAGTGAAGTGTTTTATACTCACCTAGGTCAGCTGTTTCTTACTGTCTCCAGGTTTCAGGTTTCTTACTGTCCCCAGGTTTGGGGAACCAAAAAACCAGAGCTGCAGATGTGCCCATGCTGACTAGTCCCCAAGGGACACCTTAGGCTGATGTCATATCTTGCAGAATCTCCTACCAATTCTGAAAGGACCCCAGTGCTGAACAGCCAATAGAAAGTGTCTACGTAACAGAAAAAACCCCCCCCCCCCCCTTTCTCTGTACACAGAAGAAGAGAGAAGAATAGGGACCCAAACATAGCATGATTGTGGATTTAGATAAGTAACATTGGGGCCAAGATTTCAGCTTTAAGTCCACATGAAAAATGCCTCTTGCCATTAGAAAGTAATCTTGCAGCATAGAATTGTTTTGGACTTGGTTCCAAATTTAGATCGGATCAAAAGTTCCTTACTTATATCTGCCGCCTGGCCTGATTCAATAGAGTATACTCTCGGAGATAAAAATGAAATCACGCCAATTCAGTCAGTGTAAAAATCACTTCTGCTTTATTGTTCTCCTTTTCAGGGTTTTTATTTAACAGGTGAACATGTATATTTGAGCGTAGTATTGCAGAAAAGTATTTTAGTTTATATATTCTAGCTTATCATTGGTTAGATCCATTTATGCATAACTTCCTGCCAAGATGTTTATAGATGTTTATATCTTTCGTCTTGGGTGCGTTGTCTGAAGAGGAGGCGCCAACTTGGTTCCTATTTCTACTGCGTACTTCGGATCTGGGACTTATAGAATATATTGATTTATTATGGTTATGTCTGAACATGTTTAGTGGGTCTATGCCTCTGGCTTAATTTTGTTTTTAACTGGTTGCAACTGCCGTTGCTCCCTTTCTTTTATTCTAATTTGTATGTATTTTTGCATTATATGTGATATTTAAATAAAAATCTATTTTCAAAACTTCAAGCCATGGTGTCATATCGCTCAGAAACCCCGGTATTTTTCCTGTTGTTTTGTAATTAATATATTTTAGGGGGTGAGATTACACCTGGGGGGCCTGGCTACCCACAACTGTCTTGTAGATTTAATTATGTAGAAGGTAACTCTCTTCTCCTCCAGTTGGAAAGTGTGCCATTGTGTCTTCTGTGAGTGGCATACGTATAAATGTCTCTCTGACTATATGGCTATGCGATCGATGAGGAAAGTTTCAACTTGAACCCAGTAACATTTCCTCCCAACAACAATGTGACCCTGTCCTTAAAAGCCTTGAAGACAGGCATTGTTTTAGCTTCTTTGTGTATGTAGGACCTTTTAGGCATTTTCTTCCATAAAAGGCCAGTTTCATCCCCATTAAAGATTTGTTCTGGACAGTAGCCACCTTTCAATATGATTTTATCAAATTGGTCAATAAATTTTTCTGCTGCTTCTTCATCTGCACATGCCGCCTCACCGCAGACACTTTGATTATGCAGATTAAATCTACAACAAAACCGTTGAAACCATTTGTGACTTGCTGTAAAGGTTTCTGTCAATTCTTCACCTTCGGGTGCCTTCAAAGTCTCAAATATTTTGAGTGACTTGGCTTAAATTATTGAAAGGCTCATTGGCATTCTTTTTTGTATCTGGTCATCAAGCGAGATCGCCAATAGTTTCGCCATATCATGAATCAGGCCTTACCACCATCTAGTTATTATGGCTTTAAAACCTGTAGATGCTTTCGCTGCCTTTTTCACTCTTTCACTTTATCCTTCAAGATTGTTGAAATGGTTGAATGGGCCAGCTCCAAGTCATGCACTATTGCTTTAATTTTAACAGCTTCATAGTTGTTTATGATCTTCATTTTCTTCTCAAGATCAATAGCCATTTCTTTGTTTCTTGGTGCTTTCTCCTGGTCTTGCTTATCCTTTTTGATGACATCTTGTACTATGGGGTACACAATAAAGTACAATATAGAATAAGGCACCCAGATCTCGTACCACTTCTGCTAATTTATATGCTTAAAGAAAAAGCTTTATAAACAGGTGTAGCTGTATACAGTACTGTAAGTTGCCACACTACTGTCTGGGCCTGAGAGAGATCCTTGGCTGGAATATGTGGTTGGCACACACCCATGCACATACAGTACTGTACTGTATTAGTACAGTACAGTACTGTACTGTAGTATTGGAGATGTACAGTACTGTAAATCTGTAAATACAGTACTGTATTGTAAATATAGTACTTACCAAGAATATTAGCGGAGCGGAGAATGGAGTACTGTATGCAAGATTAATATGGTGAGCTGCACTGCCACTGCCACATTCCTGCACATACGTCTAAGAGCTGGTCGTAGGTATGAGCGGTCGCTAAAAAGGTAGGTCGTTAAGTGAGGAATAGCTGTAATTATATAATGTATTTATTTTCTCTAAATCAGCCCATGAGTTGAGAAAATCAACTGATTCTCCAACAACATGGATGTAGAAATTTTCATTGACAGCTATTATATTAGCAGCCGCAGTACCCAGGGCTGACTAAATTCAGTGACACTTCCGAACTGTGAATGCATCTGATAGGATACAGTCACTGTTTGCCCCAAAATTTTCTCTCTGGGCTCAAATGTCATCTGACACAGCAGGAATTGGTTGAAATTGTAGCCATTTTGCCTCATGACAAATGGTCTTTAATTCCATCATGTCCTGATGGCTACATATTTTGCATACTTTGTTAAAAATATGTGTTGAACTACATTTAGTTCAGTTCATATTACTCTTGCAAAGTGCAAAATGGGGGAACTTGAGTAAACACCTGGCTTTGTTGAGAAAAAAAAAAGGTGTCTATGGTGAAAGTTACTCTGCATCTTTCGGGGACCTGGGATCTTCTTCAAAGGACAGCAGATGACTTCAGGAACAACAAAAGTTGAGAGAAAAGGGGATGCCCATCTCTCGCTGATGGATATCA
Organism: Nanorana parkeri; assembly: GCF_000935625.1. Lineage (NCBI taxonomy): Eukaryota > Metazoa > Chordata > Amphibia > Anura > Dicroglossidae > Nanorana > Nanorana parkeri. The sequence continues at coordinate 13,611 of NW_017308966.1, forward strand.
CAGTGCATGACTGACCCTGAAGTGGTGAGAGGCCTTTAGCCATTTGTGCAATTCTTACAATTCACATCAACAACACAATATATGCCACAACGATTGCTAGCCTAGACTAGTGCTACTGGCCAGTATTATAGAGAGTTGGGTACTAATTGCGATTGATACATTAACAATCAAGTGCTCAAAGTTAAAGATAGTTCTGAGATAGTTCAATACTGTACCCCTCAGCATATAGATATCCACGGTTGCTCAGTGTTGAATACTTGATGTATACTGTTGATTATTGTTCCTTCAATTGTATTTGCTGAGTACAACTGCTTACAAAACTCCCTAAGGTGTGTTGGTGTGCTGTGGATTGTCTTTGGGAAGTACATTTCAGCTTGGGGACAGAAATACCTGGGTTATTCTGGCGGGTCCTTCAGGGGCAAGGATGTACAAGTTTTTTACCCAGTGGAAATGTCCAGTGCACTAATTCTAAGGAAATTGCTTTAGATATCATACAGGTGAAACTCGAATAATTAGAATATCGTACAAAGTTCATTTATTTCACTAATGCAACTTAAAAGGTGAAACTAATATATGAGATAGACTCATTACATGCAAAGCAAGATAATTCAAGCCGTGATTTGTCATAATTGTGATGATTTTGGCTTACAGCTCATGAAAACCCCAAGAACCCCAAATCCACAACCTCAAAAAAGTAGATTATTTCATGCAATCAATAAAACAAGGATTGTACATAGAACAATATCGGAACTCTGAAAAGTACAAGCATGCATATGTACTCAGTACTTGGTTTGGGCCCCTTTTGCAGCACTTACTGCAATTACTTACACGATATTCTAATTATTCGAGTTTCATCTGTATATAGGAATAGACTGCGTGTAATTTGACCTCAAGCTCTAAGAGAAAAATGTAAGGCAAATAAAGTGGCAGGGTGTTTGGACTTGTTTACAAATCTTGTCTATGCCTGAACACTATTGTGGTGGCTGCACGGAAGATAAATCTGAATTTTTCTGACCGTTTTAGAAATTCATAGCAAGCTGCCGACTGGTACAGAAAGCATTCTTTAAATAATACCATTAAAGTATAAAATATTCTGGCAAGGGTTTGTGTACACGGGCATTGTTTACCTGTATTTGATGTGCGTTTCAAACAAATGTCAAATAGAGGTCAGTAGATTCCCATTTATCTCCATGGTACAGTGTGTGTTGCATTTGATCTGCTTTGTGTGGAGTTTCTCTGGGCACAGCAAATCCTATTTTAAAGTGTAACTCCATGTTTCAATGCATATTTTAAAAAAAAAAAAACATTTAGTCGGGAGAGAGTGTTTTAAAGAAGAACCCAAGTCATACCTTACCCTTGCAGTTGGGCTACCCCTGCACTGCATGGGTTAAGTGCTTGTTTTGTCTAGGGGGCTCAAATAAAGCAGTTTTACTTACCAGACTCCAGCTCCTGCAGTGGACAGCGCTCACTCCGCTCCGGCTATGGTATGTCCCTCGATGTCCTCACGCATAATGCTATCATTGCGAAATGACAGATTCCGGGCTGACTGGTGCTTGGAAACAAACGGGCTGGAGAACCTGGATGATGTCACTGACCAAATATGGTCAATTACCGAGGACCATTTGTTTACAAACACCAGCCAGCTGGGTATCTGTAATTTTGCGGCAATATAGTGTTGTGGGGCAACATCTTTGGGAGGTGGGTAGTTACAGCAGAAAGGCAGTATTGTTGGAGAGTGGGTTGTCATGGGGCGGATCCTTGTTGTTGACACTGGACCTAAATTACTGGACCAATGCTGAATTTACATTGGGGGACGTTGTTTACATGTTTTAAAGGAATATTTATTAAATGACTTGTTCACAATGTGTGGGTGCCTATTTACTTTTCTGTTTTTTGCAAATAAGTAAAAAGTAAAATGCTAAATACTAACAATAAACTACAAAGCCATCTACCACTCCGCCCCTACCCACCTCAGCTCAAAATTTCACCCAAACCACCCCTTTGCTCTTCCCAAGACCTCCTGCTCCCCAACTCTCTTGTCACAGCCTCACATGCTTGTCTCCCCAATCTATCCACCTATCTCCTACTTTGTCCACCTTTTAGGCGACCCTTGAAAACCCATCTCTTCTGGGAGGCCTATTCCACCTCAATATGTTGATGTTGAAAGGCATGTGACCTAGTATGGTTCAGAAAGTGGGGCAGCATATTTGCTACCCTCCTTTCCCTGGCCACCCAGGTTACATGCCTGGATAAGGACCTATTCTGAATTCTGAGTGGAACACCACACTATTTATTTTTTAAAGGGATGGTACACATTCAATTATAAAATAACTTGTGTACATTTTTGTGTGCTATTTTCATTTGTTAATAAAACAGGTTTTTCTTTAAATATATTTACTTTGGAGGCTTTCTATGAAGGCAGCACGTCCTATTTACGATGTGTTTGCATCAGAGGCAAAGAAAGTAATATGCAGCCTTTTGCATTCAAACACATGCCTTGAGTAGCACTTCATTCTAACAGCAATTGACAGCAACGTCTGAACATAAGCCCTTATGGATATACAGTGTGTGTTTAACTTTGCCTTAAACTGATGTTTGACTGTCTCCGTAATTAAATTTACAAATGATAAACAAGCAAGGAAACATTTTACATTTGCCTACCTAAAAACATTTAAAGGAATCCATATAAGGTTGTGTGTGCTTTCACAGTTTGATGTCAACAATTTGATGTCACTAAATAAATACAAATTTTACTTGGCTTTGGTCATCATGTCAAGTGCAAAGAAAATTCCTTTTTTTTTTCTTCTACACATGAGTGGGTGTTTAAATTCAACACAGTTTTGAAAACTGTCATGCTTTATTAAAGCAAATAAGTAGGGATGTCCAGATACCGGTACTAGCATCAGTATCGGGACCGATACAGGGCATTTTGACAAATACTTGTACTTGTCAAAATGCCCGGATACAAAGCGCCAAAGCTTGCGCTATAGTTTTTTTTTTTTCTTACCTCGCCGAGTGGCGCATCACTGCTCCTCCGGTGGGCGGCACTCCAGGTGGGGTCCTAATTTAGGTGGCCGGCGACTGCACAGAGGACCCCACTCAGAGCGCCGCCCACCAGAGCAGCAGTGACATGACGGTCCTCTTCAGCTCAGCGCCGTCCTTCAGTGCCGGAGAGCAGCGGCGAGTCAGCGCTGGTCCGGTGGGAGGAGCACCAGGTGAGATCTTAATTTAGCTGGCCGGCACCTCTGGGCCAGCTAAATTAGGAGCCCACTTGGAGCTCCTCCCACTGGATCAGCGCTGACTCATCGCTGCTCTCCCGCACAGTGAGTGAGGGCAAGGGAGGGCAGTATTAAGCAGGGGATAAATTTAAATCTATGGTCTCCAGTGTATTAGCAGTGTGTACTGTACAGTATATGTAGTACATATACAGTACACACTGCTAATACACTGGAGAACATAGATTTACAATTCTCCGCTGCTAACATGAATGCATTAAATGATCCATATGTAGCCCTGTACTATGGATCATCTAACCCATTCATGTTAGCAGAGGATAATTGTAAATCTATTATTGCAGTGCACCCTATATGTACTATGTACTACATATAGAATGCACTGCAACAATAGATTTACAATTATCAAAAAGGGGTCCAAAAGGTTATTAGCCAGGTGGCAACTCAGGCGGTTGTAGATGAGACGTTCTAGGAGTTTAGAGGTGAATGGGAGTAAGGAGATAGGTCTGAAATTATTGAGGTTGGTAGGGTCCAGTGAAGGTTTTTTGGGTATTGGGGTGACTAGTGCATGTTTGAGTGGGGTAGGAAAGATTCCAGTAGAGAGGGAAAGATTGAAAATGTGGGTAAGAGAGTCTAGGATAGAGCAAGAGGGTGACCGAAGTAGTTTTGAGGGAACAGGGTCCAGGGGGCAAGTGGTGAGGTGGGTGTCAGAGAGAAGCTTAGTAACCTCCTCTGTGGTGACAGGGTCAAAAGAGGAAAGTAACAAGTGTGATGGAGGATCAGGTACTATAATAAAAGCAGCAGTTGATTGGACAGTGGCGATCTGATCTCGAATGGTATCTATTTTGTTTTTGAAATGAATGGCAATGTCCTGGGCAGTGAGTGAATTAGTGGGTGGTGGTGGTGGAGGACATAGTAGAGACTTGAAGGTAGAAAAGAGTTGACGAGGTCTGGATGAGAGTGTGTTAATGAGAGTGACAAAATAAGTTTGTTTGGCAGCACGGAGGGAGGAGTTATATTTTATCAGGGCAGCAACATAATAGTACATAACATGTAGTTGTACTACAGATCATTTAACCCATTCATGTTAGCAGTGCAGAATTGTAAATCTATTGCTGCAGTGCATTCTATATGTAGTACATAGTACATGTACAGATTCCCAATTCACTGCAGCAATAATTTACAATGATCCCCTGCTAACATGAATGGGTTAAATGATCCGTAGTACAAATAGTTATGTACTATTATGTACTATGGATCATGATTTAACCTATTCATGTTAGCAGGGGATAATTGTTACTCTATTACTGCAGTGTACGGGACATGTGCGCTGTTTATGTACAGATTTGCAGAATTGCGAGCGCCTCCCACAAGCTGAGCACAGAGACGCGATGCAGCGATCCTACCCAGCAATGACTACAAGTTGCACCTCGTGAGGCAACAGGGAACTGGACGTGTGTAATGTATATGTAGAACATATATACAGCACACACCTCCACTACACTACAGCAATAGATTTACAATTCTCGCCTGCTAAGATGAATAGGTTAAATCATGATCCATAGTACATAACATGTAGTTGTACTATGGATCATTTAAAGTCACCTGTCCCTTTAAGAAAAAGTATTGGTAATTGGTATCGACAAGTACATGAGGGGAAGTACTTATACTTGGTCTTGAAAAAGTGGTATCGGGACATCCCTACAAATAAGTATTTTGTACATTCTGAGCAAACTAACAGGTTCACTTGACACTTACTTCCTCTGTACTCCCCAGATAACCCATCCATTTGCTGGAGGCCAAAGAAAGAACTTCAAGTTTTGTGTTAGTTTTGTGTTAGAGTTTACATGGGGCCAGGGACCTCCCCACTCCCCCATATTACAGGATATGGCAGAGCAATAGGCTTCTTTGATCGAGGAAGTGGTGAGAGCCACATTCCCTCCCACACCCATAAATAAATAGTATTATAAGTGACTCGGCATTCTAATACTGAATCATCTAATCTGAAAATATTACATTTGTTTTCTGGAAACTGCATATCTATGTGCATTGGTGAGAAAAACACCTAGTGTGGAAATGTTTTTTTTTTTATCTGAAAGGTAAAAGATAAAAAACACTAAATTTAAGTTGGTTACATAAAAAAAGCATCACCCAATCTGTGCCTAGCTGTACATGTTAAGGGATATCAATCTTGCATGAAAAATCCATGAATGTAGACAATCCCAATTGCAAAACCTCCACTTCAGCTTTCTGCTCGTAGTAAAGACTTGGTTTGATCCTAGAGAAACGCGCTGCAGAAGCAGCATTTTAAATGTCAGTGTTACTGCTTCACAAGGCAGTGTGATTTTGCTTTGTTTTTATATGAAATTTATGTCATGTTAGAAGTGAGTTTAAAACAAACCTTTTGTTAGAACATACAAGATATTTTCCTTGTAATCTTGTTGGAGTAAGTAATATAACCAGTACAGTTTACCTTGATTTGTGGGTCTCTTATTTTTCTAGATTTTTCAATATATTAATGTGAATATTTTAGGAATGACATCAGAAAATAATGAACTGCATATATTACAAGAATAATTTGCAATTCAGTGTGTTATTTAGGATGGCAATGGGAAATCTATATATGTAAATGAGAATGTAATGGAATTTGGCTATTCACTTATTTGATTCATTTTTACTGCATTAACGTTCCCCACAGCACAAGATTATACCAGAATCCATAGGTTCTGTGCAGTAGGGCTTGAGAGAGACAGTATAACAAGTCAAGTTATAGTAAACTGTGCTTGAAGAAAATAAGAGCTAGTATACTGTAAGGTAAAGAACTAAAAAATATGTTATTTTTATATCTTCACTTAGATAGCAAATAAAAAAAAACACCTGGGATTTTTTTCCACATTTAACTGAATGCCAAATGCAAACAAAATATAGACATGTGCACTGCCAAAAGATGTGTTTAGTTTCGTTTCGTTTTAAATTCGGATTTGTGTTATTTAGTTTTTCGGGATTCGGGTGTGAAAGTCAATTCGGATTCGGACGAAATTCGGTAGCGGTAGTTCGTTCGAACGTTCGTTTCGTTTCATATTCATTTCGTTCGTTCGTTTGCAGCAAAGTGACATTTGAGGGGGGACATTTTTTTTCTCCTTCTCTAATGTCACTTTGCTCCAACGAACGAAACGAATAAGAAACGAACACGAAACGAACGTTCAAACGAACTACCGCTACCGCAATTTCGGAAATGGAAATTCGGATTCGTTTGCATTCGTTATGTCCGAATTTCCGAAAATTCGTCCGAATTTCGATTCGGAACTAAACGAATCGCACATGTCTAATGAACACTATATGGTGTCCTTTTATGGAATCAAATAGATTAAAGTGTATCTATAGCCATTCTTATGTATAAAATGTATAAATGCAAAAACATTTTTTAAGCAACAATAGCTTGTGATCTTTTTGATACCACACTGTCTTTTCTACAAACTTTAATAAAATGCCAACACAGACTGCCCAAAAAGACTAAAAATGTATTAGACAGTTGTTATACTGAAATAAAAATTACAGTGCCACATTTCAGTCACAATATTTAGAAATAAAGCACAGTGATTAGAGACTATGTAAGCAGCTTGATTGGCCAGAACTGTAAAAGGGAAACTGAGTACGTTGTTAAGAAATAATAACCATGTGTTATTTGAAAGACAACAGCCAGAAATGTACGGAATCCCTGCACATTATGTACGCAGTTTTAACTAGCTGCTATGGGGGAAGAAATTAGGCAGGTTTTATCATAAAAAAATTAGTTAATTATGTAGAAGTCAAGAACCAGAAATACTGTAATGACACGCTATACCTTATGCAAGCATTTTTACTGTGTTGCAAAAAATTGGTTTTGTCATGAAATAAAAATAAAGTGTATTTCAGACACATAAACAAGAAATACTGTTATATGTACTCTATGAAAGCAGCCTTTGTAGGGCACATTTCCAAAGGGAAAGTGGATTTTTACTCACTGGAAGCTAAAAATATAGCATAGATTCAATGCACAGTATGTAAGCATTTTTAATAGGCCACTATTTCAGAGGAAGAGACCAGGAAGGTTTGAGTGTATGTTTTCAGAGACAAAAATCAGAAATATAGTATAGATTCAATGTACAGTACCTAAGCCTTTTGACTGGGCTGCAGTTTCAGAGGGAGAGACCTGTCAGGTGTTAACCTAAAATAAAAATTAGAGAGTACATTTTCAGATATAGAGTACATATTTGATGCACAGTATGTAGGACTTTTCACTAAGATGCAGTTTCATAGGGAGAAACCAGGCAGGTGTTATGCAGAAATAAAAATTAGATTGTACGTTTTTTAAGACAAAAGCCAGAAATATTGTACATATTTAAAGCACAGTAATATAGGATGTAATTTCAGAGGGAGAGACTAGACATGTGCCATTCATTTTGTTTCGAAACAAAATTTGTACGAATAATCGAATGACAGTAATAACGAAAATTTTGGGTGCATCCGAATGTATGAATTGCTGAAAAATTTCAATTCGGATTTTCTTTTTTGTGGACTGTAAAAAAAATTTAATTTTTTTTCCTTTTCTCTGTCACTCTGCAACAAAAATTAATTTGCAATTTGCGAATATTTGTCCAAATCCCAAACCGAATTGACTTTCAGACCCGAAAACCCGAAAATGTGACAAACAGCATAAAAGATCACAAACTAAGTCTGTATGGCTAAATAAAAATGTAAAGCAACACATAAAGGAAAAGCGAGTGGCATTTAGAAAATATAAGATGGAGGGGATGGCATTGGCGTTCCATAACTACAAAGAATGGACTAAAAGATGTAAACTAGTAATTCTGGCAGCTAAAATAGAGTGCAAAAAGCATATAGCCACAGTTAGTAAAAAAAAAAAAAATTCTACCAATACATAAACAGTAAAAACGGGAGAAAGGAGCAGGTAGGCCCAATAAAGGACGAAAAAGAGAAGTTAGTCACAAATGACAAGGAGAGGGCCGAAGTGCTGAACACCTTTTTCTCCTCAGTATACACTCACAAAAAATACGGGTTTAATATACATGATGAAACACATCAAGCTGAGGTCTTTGCCGCTAGGGAAGTCGGAAATGGAGAAAGATTTGGGGGTCATTGTAGACCATAGACTGAATAATAGATTACAGTGCCAGGTTGCTGCAGGCAAAGCTAGTAGAATCCTGTCCTGTATCAAGAAGGGAATGTTTTGCAGGGACAAGTCTATAATTTTGCTACTTTACACATCACTGGTTCGGCCTCACCTGGAGTATGCGGTCCAGTTTTGGGCACCAGTACACAGAAAGGATGTCCTGGAGCTGGAGAGAGTCCAGCGGAGGGCAACTAAACTCATCAAGGGAATGGAGGACCAGAACCATGAGACAAGGCTAATAAATTTAAATATGTTTACGCTGGAAGTAAGGAGATCAAGGGGGGATATGTTCAATGGTCATAGCAACATTAGCTAGTTTTTAATGATCTGTTTAATAAATAGTTGTACGTAATGATGTCCTTTACTGTCTTGCTTATGAGGAAATATTGAAAGAGTCACCATTTTAACATTGATGTCACTCATCCTGTCTGTGTGCTGAGAAGCCATCTGAGCAATAACATCATTGTGGATTGCTTGCTATGACCAAAGTACATTTATACTAGGTCACATTGATTCCGGTCAGTGCCATATCTGAAGGGGCGCATTGGGATTCACTATCACCAGCACTAATGGAATGCTGAGAAAAGTTCTGAAGATTGTATAAAGACTGGGACTGAATTTGAAATTTAAAACTGTTTTTTTTTTCCACCAAAGGTGTTTGTGACAACATTGTGGACATTTCCCTGTTTTGTAATTGTAATCAATTGGTTTAGAGTGTATCACATTGAGCCAGTATCAGTTTGCTAGACCTATGATTTGAGAATCCAATGCAAAATGTACCCAGCAGGAAAAATGTGAACAAACGTTTACAGGAGCAGCTGTGTAAACATTAATTGTTGGGTATTTTTAGCACCAAAGCACAATAATGCAATGCAAATATTGATGCACAACACAGGATTGTCCATGCAGTAAAGTTGCATAAAAGTTTACACCTGAAGGACAGCTGCAGATACATTTGGTGGCTGGCATTTTTAGTGCCAAAGCACTGTAATCCAGCAGAAAAGTTTACAATTTTTACAACCGAGAAACAGCTGTGGAAACATTTGGTGGCGCACCTTGACAGTGACGTAGCACCAGACTACAGCTTTAAAAGCAGCACAAGATGTTAAGGCTGGCAGGCCTACATTTTTGGCAGGAGTTGATTATGGTGTAATGCCAGCAGTGGTAGAAGAAGCTATTAATGGTGGCAGAATGTGGTAATAGTGGCAGCAGGAGGTATTTGTGGTAGGAGATGCTTACACTGTACAGTATACTGATGCCTTTGGGGCCAGATTTAAACAAAAAATATAATTGTTAGCATCGATAGCAGGGGCTTGGTTCCAATTGCTGATGTAGGATTAGTTATTTTTATAAAGGGGAATTGGTCAACTTTGTCAGGGAAAGATGGATTATTTTTTTCAGTTCCAAAACCCCCTCTGCATTAAATGCACATTCTGACAGCACACCTGCTGTAGGGCAACCCATTGCTTACTCAGAAAGCTCCAGCCAGTGGTCCATCTTCATTACCAAAAGTCAAGGGGGTGATCTGTTCTGAAGGTATCAACATCTGCCCTTGACTCCATATAATTTGAGATCATATAATTCAAGCACTGTCCATAATTGCTGCTTCACTTTGCTTCACTTAGGCAGCCACCACTGCTTCTCCTTTCACCGGCCAGACCATCAATTCATGTTGGCCATAAAAGGTGATACTGTCAAATTTTCCCTTTGTAATGTGGATCCAAAAGGGTGGCTAACCTGTAAAGATCCTTCTCCTTGCTTTTCTGGATTCTGGGGTACTTTCATGGGCACTGGATTAAGAATGAGTCCATCTGCAACAGATTCTCTGAGGCAGAGGAACCCGAGTCATTGGGGTCACTGCAGACAAAATTGTCATCAACTATCTCCCCCCACATACAACTCTGGGGGATTGGGAGAGATGAAAGGTGCCCCTGAAAGTCTTACACATCTCCTCCTCTTCATCACCAGAACCTCAGCCCTACTTCTCCTCTTGCTGCTTCTCCTGTACTTGGTGCTGCCTCACAAGAACAGAGTTAGGATAAAGCAGGCATTGAGACACCAGGAAGTCCTCCTCTTCTTCCTGCTGCTGTGCTTCCAGTGCCCTGTCTATTATATCATGCAGTGTTTGCTCAAGCAGGAAAACGAGATGGATCATATTGCTGATCCCAATCTTGTCACAGCTCACCATTCTGATCACCTCTTTGAGCAGTAACAAGGTGGTAAACTTGTCCTGGAAGAGGAGGCTGATGTGGTAAAAAAAAAACCCAGGTCCCCCGAGTCTGTCTTCATATCATACTCATATGCATACTCATTGATGGCCTGGTGATGCAAGTGCAGCCACTGCAACATGGTCTAGGTGGAGTTAAAGTGTGTGAGCATATCTCATATTGGGCAGTTTGCTGGCAGGTTATTGCTGAATTTCAGCCAGGCAAAGTGACCATCGGAAGTGGTGACACAGACCACCATAAGTGACTACACACTCTTCTGGCTTGCCTTAGAAGATCAAGTAAGCCAAGGTATATAACTAGGACTGCTGCAACACTAGGTTGAGAGCATCTGCCAGACAGGCCACGTGTGTGCACTTTCCCTGCCAGAGGGTGAACAGCAGGCTGATGCCATTTTCACACAGGACCTATCCTGGCACAAGATGGTATGGGGTTAGCCATCTCTAGGCTTGCTCCTGCAGAGCCAACAGAATACCTACCCCCATGTGGCTCCTGTCTCCCAGATATACCACCTGCAAAACAGCATGGTAGATTTGCCTGGGCTGTTGCATAGTCTCTTGATTCTTGT
>NW_017308966.1:24824-47396 GCF_000935625.1 Nanorana parkeri
AATAACCAGAGGAGGTTATCGAGGAGGAGAGGGGAGTGGTGAATGTGCTGTTACCATCACCAAGTTGCAGGATGTGGGTGTGCATCCTCCATCCTTTCCTGCTGTCAGCAAAGTTACCCAGTGGGACATGAATGAGGTTTAACATGCCTGCCAATGCTTGATGAATCATGTGTCTGTAGGCATGTGGACCCTGCCACTGACTGTGTTGTCCAGTAACATGGTGATGGAGGGAGTGCATGATGCTGAAGGGCAGTGGAAAAATGTTGGATGGGCCCCTTCCACTGTGGTTCACACAACACAATAAAATTCCCAGTAGTGAAGCACTGATGACACTGAACAGCATAATGAACACATGGGGTACACCCCACTCTCTGTACCACACTAAAAATCACTGTAAATGTAGCAGTAGCACTATACATCACTGTATACACATACATGGATAGATTTGTTGTTACCCTCACAGTTCAGGGATGACATTAAAAGTAACTGTCTCATTTATTTCTTGTGAGTGCAAGATTGTCCTTTACTTGACTCCATCTTGTTTCGAATTTTATCATCCTATGCCTGCATGAACTTTGCTTCAGATTCACCATCCTTTACCTGCATGAAATTTTGAATGATTCCGATGGAAGACCAAACTTTCTACATTCCAGTAAGGTGTCCTTGGGGGTGGGCTTTGAGTGAGAAGGGCGTAGGGTATGGTGGAAGTGTGGAATATGTGCCATAATTCTTGTCTCTTATTTGCACCAGTTCATTGAGCACTTTGTCCTGGGCAATGCATGCTCTAGCTTTTTGTCCAAAACAATGGTCACTTTCATGTTTTACCATTTATCCTTCATTAAGAATTCCTAGTGTCCACATGTACTATTAATAATCCTAAATCTAAAACTGTAAACATACACGTGCATGTTGCCTGGGAACGGAGATAAATTATTGCTTATTCTACAAAGATATTCTAAAATGGTCTGGACAGATTGTTGGTACCACCAGATTGTTACTTTAAAATCCAAAATTTATACTGAAAAGGACAACCGAGTTGAACATGCTGTGGCTGTTCAGCCGAACCGAGAGAAGGTGAAGTGAGCTGAATGCAGCAAATGTACGGCTGCAAATAGCCATATAGGGCTGAAGTGAATAGCCGACAGCTTCGGCTCACTTCACTTAATTTTGGTTATTTATTCGGCTTAGTGAATAACTTTTAGTATCTCTCATTCCACACCTATGCATGCCAATCACTTGCTTGAGCAACCAAATGTACTGTATATAGTTATGTATTGGTGATATGGTGCCTTCACATGGCCTGACTCTGTTCTTAACCACCTCAAGGTGATGTTATTAAACATTCTCCTACAGCAACGGCCCTGGTATAAGCTAACAAATTTTGCATAAATCAACACATGTGTGTTGTGATGTATATGGAAAGAAAGGGCCTGATGACTTCACATCTAGCTATTATAATGGTTTGACGAATACGTATACCCCCAACTTACACAAACCTTCAAAAGTGTACATGAAGGGAAACTGTTTAGAGAAGATTCTCTCACCGTGGTGGTCTGCATGTTCATGAAACCCAATACAGACACTACTTCTTGGGACAAATTTCTGACCTAAATCCTTAATCAATGTATATATTACGATATTTGCTATGTTACTTGATCTTCACTGCAGTACAGGTCTGAATTCCCTAATTGACAAGGACCAGGTTGGACTTATCGCTAGATGTCAAGCAAGCAACAATACTAGAAGATTTGTGCACTTGATCGATATCGCTTATCAAAGGGCTTTTTCTACTATGCTTCTATCACTCACTGGATATCTTAAAAGCATTTGGGTCCTAACTCTGAAAATAGCTTGTTTTTGTCCTAAAGCGGTGGACTTTTGGATGCAGACTTATAGGGGTTGATTTACTAAAGGCAAATAGGCTGTTGCACTTTGCAGGGGAAATCTCCCTTAGCTTAGTGAATGTGGTGAAGCTTCACTTTGTACAAAATACCCAATCACATGCAAGGAAAATAAAAAAGAAAAAACAGCATTTTTTCTTGAACATGATTGGCTGATGGAAGTCAGCAGAGCTTCCCCTCATTCACTAACAATGGGCAAACTTCCCCTGCTAAGTGCAAATTCCCTTGCAAAGTGAACAGCCAATTTGCCATTCGTAAATCAACCCCATAGTGTGGTGTCTGGCTTTCTATGTTTGTTCATCTGCTTTTATTAAATACAGTGGATATTATTTCAACAAATTCTCCATAGCCAGGGGCACAAGACAAGAGTGCCCACTCTCCCTTATTCTCTTTTTATTTGCCATAGAGTGGTCATCTCACCTAATAAGAATGAACCCTAAAATCACAGGGGTGGAAAATCACAATATCAGAAGATATTGCATAAGAAAGTAAAGTACAGTGCCAAACTCGCATATCACAGTGTAAAAAAGTTTAATGGTTATATTTACCCCACAGCCAACATGTTTTGGGGGGCAGACACAACCTTGTTCCTCAGGAGTACTAGACAAACACAAAGTTGCAATAAAATGTCAACTGAAACTAATAGGGTTTGGGAAATATACATTGCTAATCCTGACTAAATTGGCAATGTATATACTATGGTTAAAAATCACATAAAACCTTTAGACATTCAGCTACACAGTTTATCAAATAATAAATATCTGCATATATGTAAAAAACAAGATATACACGTGTAAAAATTTTTTTTTACATATCTGTAAATATATGTAAATATTACAGTAAAAATGTGTGTGTGACATGAGTGGTAACAATAAACACTGAAACATATACTCATAACCACAGCAAAGTATATCAACAGATGATTTGTTCCATGACTCGTGACAGTGTGACATAAATAATCAATTAGCAATCTCTTTCAAACATTATGTATCCGAACAGAATGTCCCTAAAACAAATTGTACCAAAATATGTATCTCAAATTGTTACAAAATGTGTATCTTAACATTACTCAGGGAAAAAAAAATAACAAAAAGTAAACCATACCACACAGATGTAAAACTGAGTGAAATTGGATGAATACAGAAAAATGTATGCTGACTTGGGATGAAAGAATAACTTCATACTTTAAAACAGTGGGATGAAATGTATGGACTGAGAATGGTGATTTAGAAACAGATCTGTTAGAAAGTATAGGTGGGTATTATTGGTCATAAACTGAAGGACTGGCAGCTGGCAAAGGGATGGCAATGGCAAGAGAAGATATGCAGTATATGGATGGCAAGATAACTTGTACAAACTTCTAAAACATATTTGATAGTAACAGTTACTTAAGTTTTAGCGGTTTCCACTATAAACCATGGCTGAGAAACATACCCTTAAATCAATTCAAGAGATTAAGAAGACATTGTTCACTAGAAAAGGATTTTGCAAAACAAGCAGAAACATATGGCACAAACATACTATAGATCCACGCCTGAAGAAGGATTTACCAAACAAACTCAGGGTAATCTTCGGCAGAGCAAAAACTTTGCAAATACAGTAGCTCCTAGCAAAATTAAACACACTAAAGACAAGTGAACCCCTATAGGTGGACTCACCACCATAGGATGTTTTACGCATGGCATAGTGAGTTTTAAAGGTGTTTCTTTAGTAAGTTTTAAAAGTTTAAATACAAAAGAAAAACATAGTACACAAAGCCCCAATACAAACAACATTCAGGTTGCAATTAAAACAAAGAAGCAAACACACATATATGCCACACACATACACACTACCACACAACCAGCCCTGCCCCCACCACAGCAAGGCATTTCCAAATAGGGTAGCACACACCACCAGAGGCAATTGCTATGACAGTTTAATAGGCATTAACTGTATTCATGCTTCCAGAGTTGGATCCCCCATCCAAAGAACCCATACTCTAGCAAACTTCTTCAGACAAGCACCAGCTTCATAGATCAGTTTAAATTTAGAGACAACCTCATCCACTAGAGTTATAAACATCTCAATAGTAGGGTGGGATTTTTTCCAGTGACACAAAATAGGCTTACAGTCATAAAAGCACAATAGTTGGAATCTGCTCAGCAAAACATGAAGTAAATGGTTCCACATTACCCAACAACAACACTAATGGGGAGAGGAAAAGGGATACCGAGTATACTCTGTAGGAGGGCGTGAATGAGGGCCAATATCCCAGGATGCATAGACAACACAAAAAAACAAAGTGAAACAAGTCAGCAGGCTCATTACATTGTTACCCACTGTATTGAAAAGACCAAGTCAAATCCTTATGGATAGAAAGTAAATCAATGTAATTACATAAAAAAGTTGTTTAGTGTTACACAATCAGCTGTAAATGAACATCAATGAAGTAAGCTAAATCCACTGTCAATAAATTAATTCAAAAAATTATAGGATGACATGGGGAAAAATACTTTCGATGTACATATGAATGAAAAAGAGTAAATACAATGTAAAAAAAAATATTACATTGTATTTATCAATGGCGTTTGCAGTCACCATTTGCAAGTGTAAATTTATACAGAAGCTGCAGCCACTCCTGTGATATATAGGAAGCTCTGGCAGTAATTTTAAAAGTCAGGGTTGCTGGCAATAGTGGGAAGGGAGCAGGGATGTGGGGTATCGGGAGGCAGGATGAGGCAGAGCCTCACATGCCATTATGAAAGAAAAAGCTGTCAGCTTCAAGTCTAAAGCTGACAGCTTTTTCTTTATTCAGACAGGCTTCTAACAGGTTACACAGCAGGGAAAGCCTCCCCACTGTGTAACCTTTTATGGACGGAGTGCTGCTAGATAATTACAGGTGGAGCTTCATTCGGCTTTTGACAGCTACTGTATGTTAGGTTGAACAGCAGTGGGTTTCCCTGAGACCAGAGCTACAACAAGCCTCTGACTTGAATGGCAAAGCGCCCTTGGTTCAAGTTGTCTAATCCAAAAAGAAACTGAAGGCATCCATCTCAGTGCCTCGTCAGTGATTAGCAAGTGAGCGACAGGGAGGCTCCCCTCTGTGTCCTCCTTCCTCCTACACCCCACAGGCAGAGCGGTTTCCCCTGCTACCTCACAGGCTGTGAGTCACAGCACCTGGGACCATGGGGCGGGACCAGAACATGGGGGGATGCCTCACCTACCTCTGAACTCAATGCATATCCCTGGAGGAGAGCAGAAGTCAAGAATAAGAGCACAGCAGATAAGGCCTAGAAATGTTGATGAAGTTTTTAGGATGTACATTCTACACCCAAGGTCCAGAAGTGGTTGATCTGCAACAACCAACATATAGGGGGTTATTCACAAAGCTGACGTAGGCAGCCGAGTGAATAACCGACCCGAAGTGAAGTGAGCCGAACTCTGTTCGGCTATTCACTTCAGGCTTGTACAGCTGATTTCAGCCGTATATCAGCTGAAATGAGCCGTAGATCGGCTTGCTTTGGGTGGCTTCAGGTCGGCCGAACATGCAGAAGTGCAGAAGGAGTTCTAAGCCGAACCTCCGGCAGAGTACTCGCTGCTGTTCAGCCTTTTCTCATAGATGCCGAACAGCAGTGAGTGAATAGCTCGGCTATTCTGCTCGGTACCTTCTGTGGTACCAAGCAGAATAGAAAAACAGTCAAAAAAGTGAAGAAAAAAATGGAAAATGATTGGGCGGAGCTAGCAGTGACATCTAGCTCCGCCAAACTGTTTTCTATTGGCCGGGACCAGCTGTCATTACAATGAGAGCTTGTCGGAGCCGGCGGGGATATGAAAGCCAGCTCTGCTAAGCTCTCATCCTAATGAAAGAACACCGTCCGCTGGTTACCTAGTCATTAAGATGATAGCTTAGCAGAGTCAGCTTTCATATCACCACCGGCTCTCGTCGTAATGACGTCATAAGATCTCGTCATAATGACAGATCGGCATCCCTGGTTACCTGGTAACCAGGGATGCCCATCTTATGAAGGGGCTGGGGGCTTCATGCAGGGTGCTGCTACCTCCTCTCCAGTCTGTGCGCCCACCACCAGGGTGTCCACCATGATCCCCAGCCTGCCTTACCTCCAGAGCAGTGGCCATTCTCAGCAGGGCAGTCTGGTGTCTGGGCACAACATGTGGGCACAGGCTGGGGCAGCTTACAACCCCGGGACCCCTCACCAGCCGGTGTCTCCGCGCTTCGCTTTCTCCTCCAGGCTTAGTTACACACTGAAAACCCGGCGGAACCGCTGTGATATCACAGCGGCTCTGCCGGGTTCTCAGTGTAATGACAGATGGGCATCCCTGGTTACCGTGTAACCAGGGATGTCCATCTGTCATTACACACAGAACCCGGCGGAGCCGCTATGATATCATTGTAATGTAAAGTAGGGGGCTGCAAGAAGATATGTTTACTCTAACAATCCCTGTATGTACTGCGCTGGCAAATCTCATTATCAGTTATAAGCTAGATTTAAAACCTGTTTGTCTTAACAACGGTTTCAAGAAGCTTCGTATGTTAGTGAGAAGAAGCTTAATTTCTACCTCAAGGTGACCCTTTACTTTCAAGCAGTTCACAATACCTTGAAATCTGCACAAAGGCCTTCACCAAAGAATTACCTAAAAAGTAAGAAATATAATTCTCACTAGGTATAGTTGGGTGAATGTTGGGTGAATATCTACTACTTTTACTTTATAAGTGACCATCAAAAATTTTATCAATACACCCCACAATCTGTTAGTACTGTTTAATAAACACACTGAAAAGAGTCCAAATTATTCTGAAATTACAGCCAACTAATTGTCTTTTGATTGATATGTAGCCAGAGATTTGTAATTTCTTTAATAGTTAAACTGAATACATATGAAACAGCTTTCTATAAAAAAAATAAGCAGTCAGATGGTAGCCAGTATTGTATGTTTCTGTAGTTATTATATTATTATCAGACATTACTACAATTACTCCTACATTGGGCATATGGCAATTAACAGGCCTCCATTTGGGAACTGCATTTTGTTTTAAATAGCAATTACAAAATATATCTGCCATACCACCTATCAATAAGATGGGAAACCTTGACAATTAACTAACTCCATGTGAAATCCATTTTATAATCTGATTTCAGTCTGCTAAGTGTGTCAGAAATTGAAAGGATAGCTTAATATACTTTTACTATTTAGCAAAGGGTTTTAGTAAAGGCCGGACATTAAGAAACAATCCTACATGTAGATTTCCATTTTTATGTATGTGTATCTGGCGCAAGCTTAATGGTATCAACATATGTAATAGGAATAGGATGGTCTACCGCTGCCAAAGAATGCTAACTTTCTTTAGAAGAATAGGAATAAGAATAGCAGCCAAGAGAAGTCTACCACAATGAAAAGTGACATACACACTAGTGGCAAAGTTACAGCTGCCTGCCAGACAGTTTATTGCCTCTGAGTATTCTTTAGAACAGGGATGGGCAAACTCCGGCCCTCCTGCTGCGGTGAAACTACAAATCCCATGAAGCGTCTCTTTCTGGGAGTCATGTCTGTGGCTGTGAGAAAGCCTCATGGGATTCGTAGTTCCACCACAGTTGGAGGGCCGCAGTTTGGCCATCCCTGCTTTAGAATAAACATGAAAAGAAAAAGATTATCAGTACAACAAAATCTTTCAATTTATCTTTTACTAAAAATTACACTCATGTATCAAAGGCTACCTTTATAAATATAGTAATATTTACTATTTATATTATAGAATAGATCCTTTATTTATTTTGATAAATTCTGCTGTAAGTTATACATTAGATTAAACAGATGCACTGCGCTAATCAATCATCCCAATACGTGAATAATAAAGTGCTAAATGTCAAATAAATCACATATAACCAATAATACTCAAATAATAAAACGTGTCTCTCATTGTAATATCTCCAGTAGAGATTATGTGCAAATTGATAATGATAAAGTCCACCATTAATTGATGCAAAAAAGTGACTGACAAAGTGCCAAGATGTAAATAACTTTCCGTGATAAGTCCTTCTTATATCTGTAGTGCTCAATCTCCCGGTGACTGTGAAACACACCGCACTCACCAGATTTCCATATTTAAAGAGGCATAATGATCCCAGATCACAATCATGGTGAGCGTTTGCCATCAGCCATACATCGGCTGCCTTCGGCTGCACTTCAGTCAGCCAAATATGCTCTGCAGAAGGACTTCTGGATCGGCTGAGCCAAAGCTCCGGCAGCTCACTCGCTGCCGTTCACCCCTATTCACATAGGGGCCGAACGGCAATGAGTGAATAGCCGAATGCTGCCAAGCGGCATTCCGCTCGGCTATTCTTCTCGGTACCTCCATGGTACTGAGCAGAATAGCAAATAGTGAAAAAAGTAGAAAAAAAAAGAAGTTGAAAAAATATTTTTTTTAAATGTAAATAAATATTACATTAAAAAAAATAGATAAAGATTTTCTAAAAAAGAAAAAATAAATAAAAAAAACAATTGGGCAGAGCTATCAGTGACCGCTAGCTCCGCCCAACTGTTTCCTATTGGTTGGCAGCTGCTAGAGTCTTCTAGCAGGTCCCGGCCAATGAATAACAACTGGGTGGAGGTGGCCATGACATCACGGCTGGCTCCACCCAGTTGTTATTGCTTAATGACAGATTAGCATCCCCAGGTAATTTTGGGACGCTAATCTGTCACTACAACTGGGCGGAGTCAGTCATGAGATCACGACTGACTCCACCCAGCTGTCACTTACGGGGCTTACGGGCTATAGTGAATAGCCCGTACAGCAGCCCTTCGGTGCAACTAAACAGAAGGGCTACGGTGGCCGAAGAGAGCCGAAGGATCATCCGAAGCTATGGCTGGATCCTTTGCCTCCTTGGTGAATAACCCCCATAGTGTAATATACCAAATAGGTTTTTATTTATAAAACGTTTAAAAACACTTACAAGATTCCCAGAAATGATCGTATTTTAAAAAAATATTTAAATCCATCTTGAACAAGCCAGTGAAATAATCACACAATCAAGATCCTTCCAACTTAGCGTGTACCAACCTCAGTGCATGTCCACCTCTTTTGACACGTTTTGTACAAATACTTTTTCAAGAAAATGCAGACGTCAGTAAGTAATACATGTATATTTTTGTTTTCACAACTTCAAGTTGCTGTTACCTGTTGTTGCAAAGAAGAGCAGACAGGTAAATATGGAATTAAAAAGTCACCCAAAAAATCTATCTGTTGTGATGTATTACAGATGTGTCATGTATAACATTCAATGTTTTAAAGGGGATTTTCTTTCTTTTTCTTGAATGTTTTGTCAGAGTATCTAAATGTGTAGTTAAACAAAGGCAAACACTTTACGAATGAAAGAAAACCTCTAAAAGTGTGTTCCTACTTACCTCAGTGTGAATAAAATTAGAAATTAAAAGATCAGTTCTCTAACTGCATGGCGTGAGGCAACTCCTAATGTGAAGTCACCAAAAGGGGTAGAACCTTAGCATAGAAAGAAATGTGAAGAAATGGTGTAAATGTAAAAATGTATCTCTAGGTGTAACAAATTTGAGATTCCACCCTTATTTCTCCAAAACTCTGACAAAACTATCAGATTTAAATCTTGTTTCTGTAGGGCCAGGGAGACAGAGCTGGCATCATTCATATTACCCCAACACAACTCCTTGAGGTACAAGCAGGCATTAATAAATCCCATTAAACTTCATTAGCAGTAGATCATAAGAATTCTAGCAGTAATCTAAACCCTGCTTAGCCAGAATGTGCACAGCTGTTAATGAGCTCAGTCCTAAATGTCTAATTGAAGGCCCTAAAATTCAGGATATCTCTTAAGCAAGCCTGCGTACATAACCAGTGTAAAATTGCCATATCATAAAACCCCAGTAAATCTTTCAACAGGCTGTATTCTGGTTGTAATTGGCCACTGTAAACTCATTTGAAAAATATACATTTGAATCTGCCTATACTTGGCCTGAAACTCTAAAGCTCTAAAACGCTACACATAATTCAAAATCCTGACTGAACTAAGTAAATAACAAGTGTTTACACAAGTATATCAGAAAATAACAATCAGTTTAATACCACGCATGTCATAATAATGCCCTAATGTACAGAAAGCTAGTTGGCCATGTTAAATAGCCTAAATCAAATGTTTATCATGTTTAACTCATGTTTAGTTTCTAATAAATTCTGATTTATCTTTGGCTATGGAACATCTAGCTAATGCGGTGAATGACGATATACGGGGTTTAGAGGCAGGTGATGAGATGCATAAACTGAGTTTGTTTGCTAATGACCTGCTTCTCTATATCTCTTACCCACTTATCGGTTTCCCTTCACTTCTAAAAGAAATAGAGCTTTTCAGTGGCGTAACCAGAGTTATGACCCCCCCCCCCGGTTGTTACGCCACTGGAGCTTTTTGGACGATTGAGTAACTATCACATATATGCATCAAAGTCTAAATGCTTGGATATATCGCTTCCTACACGTGAGCAAGAGGCTATTTGGGCTAGCTTCCCTTTCGGGTTTTAGGCAGCAAAGTATTAAATATCTTGGAATACACGTTGCAGTACAAGAATGTTTTTTAGCTAAACTATATGCATTAATTGGCAGAAACACAGTGTAGATTGAATAGATGGGGTCTGAAAATGCACTCATGGGTAGGAAGGATGAAGCTGATTGAAATTGACATTTTGCCACGATTTATCTATTTATTTCAACATTTATGAAAATATGGGATACTAGAGTAAATTTATATAACATATCATCTTATGTGGGCCCTCTCACTCCTATTCTAAGCAACCCAGATTTCCCTTCGGGGTTTGAAAGCCCACAATTTCTAAGCCCCCCTCCCCTTCATTTTCCTAAGTTTCTCCTTTCCTTATGTTTGCCTCTCCCTAAAAAGAGAGAAAAAAAACTATTTTCCCCCTTGTTTTTGGGGGATACTGCCTGTTCAATACCATAGGCTATGATACTGTGGCAGATGAGGCATATGTCTCTAATAGATATTATACATACTTGTCTAATGTTCTTCTTCTAATGATATTTAAACCACTGACATACCACAATTCAATGCTAGCCAGGTTCAGCCGGTCCCTGGGGGGCCACCAGATGCTCCTGCTGGGCCCACTTAGCAATATATAATGCCAGGCAATCTCATGTTGGGGTTAAGGATTTTTTCTTTTTTCTTTATACCTTCTCTATGATTGGCATTTTTATGGCTAAGATCTTTTTTGTTTGTACCAGACAGATTATGGGCGTTGTCGTCTCCGGACGACTAGTCGTAACCCAACCCCCTGATGGGCGGACACTGATGACACACCAGTCTATGACGGTTCTCATCAAGTGTCCGGATTCAGCTGGGAGAACGTGACCCCTCCAGGGCACATGACGGGTTATGACGTCATTACGTCAGTGGCTGAAGAAGACGCCCACGGAGGCCATCGCTGATTCATATGTCCGACGAGGCATGCCCGGACATACAGCGATGGCCGCTATTGGAATGAAAGACTAGGCATGTAGGGGATGCTACAACAAAATACCGCCCACGCCTCTCTCCCTAAATGACTCAGCATACAGGTACTTCATTTTCATCTATTCATTTAAATCGGCTACTTCACTGTTAGTCTGGGTGTCTCATACACAGGTACAGCGACTATTAGGCAGCTATTTGAACTCTTTCCTGTTGGAATTAAGCTCTCTGTGTCCTTTGCTCCCTTTACACCTTGGCTACGGTCTGTTTCCCTGCTGGATAAATTCCTTTTTCTTTTTCCTTTGGAAGGGTTGCTACCCTTACTGGATGAGGGTCCTGGTTTTTCATGGTCTCCTCCCCACACTTTTTACTTTCCTGCCTTTTGGTTCATGCCACTTATAGATTTCTCAATTGATGTCATTTGACATCTTGATTTATTACATGGGCCCTGTTTTTTGCCTAGACGCGGTTACCCCGATTCATTCCACTGTCTGGGAGAATTTCAAATTTTGAACTGCTAAACATTGCCCTATGGGGGCGTCGGGTGGCTTCACCTGGAACTGGTAAGACTGGCACCTTTATATACTTGCTTGTAGTCTTTGTTTTTTGTTTTTTGCTTATTAACTGTTGTCATTGGCTTATGGAAGCATTCTTGGAGTATACACTATGGCCATTTGAGTGCATCTGTTGCTTATTGCGTGAACATACACATTATTTTTGACTGGTTGTTGATTAGTTGATTTATGTGATTGTTTTATACTTTCAATCTAGAGCACCTCTAGACCTGAAGAAGCGTTGTGACATGCGAAACGCGTCGAGATATTCCACCAGTCCCAACCCCCTGAGCTAGACACTATGAAACTACATTACCTCTGTTATTGTGTATAGGTGTCAATTTCATGGAATGCACTAATCATGTTAATGGCTGATACTGTAAATTGACGTAACTAAGAGAACAATTCAATATCATGTTAAGATTATCTCGTTGAAACTACAAACAGGCCACATCAAATCCAATCTGTTGAACGGGTGGCCCAAAATACCTACCAAGAAAAAAAAATTCCCCGTCCCGCCAATACGGGAGACAAATAAACAAATACAGACTACCGGTTTAGTCAATTGAACAGTGTCAATCATACTGTAGGAAGTGCGACCTACAAATTAATTCTTGTATTAACTAACTGAATGAATCATGTTAATGTAGTTTCAACCAGCCAATACTCAGGGCTCTGGTGGATATTGGAGGTGTTCCTCCTAGTCTGTCTCTTTTTATATTGTGAATGACTTTTAATCATGCATTTAATAAAATGTATACTTTTTATATAAAGAAACGCTTTTTGTGTACTATCGTTTCGAGTGCCTAAAAAACCCCATTCCCCACAATTCCTTTTTTCAATCTAAACCAGGGGTGTGGCACTCCCCATACAGCACCGTTCCCTTTTCTCCCCTTGTTAGCCACAATTTCTAAAATCGATTACTTAAGCAATTTCAGACCATGATATTTTTATTATACAGGATTTATTTAGTGTCAACAGTTTGCGCAGTGCTTTACAATATAAGGAAGACATTACAATCACAATACAATTCAAGATAAGATAGTAAGGAGGGCCCTGCCCATGAGGGCTTACAATCTAAAAGGGGGGGGAGTGATACATGAGGAGGTAGCTGTGTGGGGACGAATTGTTTGAGAATGTGATGGTTGAGCAGTTAGGTTGAGGTGGGATAGGCTTCCCTGAAGAGGTGTTGGAGATGTGGAGTAGAAAAAGGCACTATGCGGCATATATGGTGGTCATGCCAAGGGATATATTCTTTCTAGGCGCTTGTTTTTTAAGATAGGATCTCATCTTACCAGGGCTGATAGATTTTTTACACCTGAGATTGCGCTTTTGACTATTATATCATATATGATCTCAGTCGAGGCGAAGCATATGCCGTCATCTCACGGCTGGCTTCGGCCACTTGCATGCAGGGGACGCTGATCTGTCAGTACACTGAGAATCCGGCAGAGCCGCCGTGATATCACAGCTGCTCCGCCGAGTTCTCACTGTGTAATGACAGTTCAGCATCCCCTGGTTAACTAGTGACCAGGGGAAGCTGAACTGTCATGAGAGCATGTCGAAGCCGGCGGTGATATCAAAGCCGTCTCTGCTAAGCTCTCATCGTAATGACAGAACAGCGTCCCCTGGTTACTGAGAAACCAGGGGACGCTGTTCTGTCATTACGATAAGAGCTTAGCAGAGACGGCTTTGATATCACCGCCGGCTCAGACAAGCTCTCATTGTAATGACAGCTGGTCCCGGCCAATAGAAAACAGTTGGGTGGAGCTAGCTGTCACTGCTAGCTCCACCCAATCATTTTCTACTTTTTTTTACAGTTTTTCTATTCTGCTCGGTACCACAGAGGTACCGAGCAGAATAGCTGAGCCGAATGCCGCTATTCACTCACTACTGTTCAGCCTCTATGAGAATAGGCCGAACAACAGCGAGTAGCCTGTCGGAGCTTCGGCTCGGCCGATCCAGATGTTGGACGAACTCCTTCTGCACTTTGGGTGGAACCCGAACCCAGCCACTGATTTCAGTCGGTGTACGGCTGAAATCAGCCATACAAGCCTGAAGTGAATAGCCAAACAGCTTTCGGCTCACTTCACTTCGGGTCGGTTATTCACAAGGCTGCCCTCGGCAGCTTTGTGAATAACCCCCTAAATGTTGCATGTAAACAATTTTGAGTACCATAGTTTTATAGTTTTTCACCATTGCACAGGCATGCACAATTGTAATACTTGACATGTTTGGTATCTATTTACAAAAAAATGGGTATTATATTGTGTTTGTGTGCACTAAAATTAATTTTAGCGTTTTTTTCCTAAAAATATCAATTTAGTAAAACATTGAGCAAATATTATACGGCATACAAAAATTAGCTCTCTTTTTTTATTCTCGGAGCCTCTGCTTTCAGAAAATATATAATTCTTTGGGAGTTTAAAGTCATTTTCTATCCAAAAATTCTTGGTAACCAAGAAAAAACTTGGTAACCACTCATACATCCAGAGGAAGTGGACATGTACATGGATCTGCTGGGAAACTGCTGCTGATAGGAAGTTAGTTCCAGCCGGAAAATTTACAGACATGTGAGTTTTTCCAGCATTTTCTCGACCTACCAGTCCATCTGGAGGTGGTAGAGGAGGATTGAACTGTTATCCCTGCAGCACCACTGGGCCCGGTGTTAACAATATTGCACATTGTGTGGCCTTGTACAAGTGCTTTACCTGCTACATTCATATGAGTGCATTTCTTACTTTATTTATTGCTTTATAATAGAGTGTTTTATTGCATTAGATTTTTGTACCTCCTTTTCCCTTTTATCTTTCAAACATTGAAAGCATTTGCTTGTGACTTTGAGGAGAGCTGCAATTGGATCTGGTCTTAAGGAGTATTCACTAATGGAGTATACACTAATTGTTTCCAACCAAGACTATATCCTGCTTGTTAAGGACTTCCTAAGTCCAGATCTGATTCGGCATGATGGAGAACATGCAGGTGCAATGCTAGTTTGCTATTGGCTATTGCAAATTTAAATAGCCAATAGGAATCTAGCAATGCATTCCTATGGCCAAAATGTTTAATTTTTTCTATTCTGACACGGCTCTGTGTCAGAATAAGAAGAAAAAAAAGAAAAAGCAGTGTTTCTTTCCTTGGCGGCCGGAAGCGGGAGACTCCAGGAGCGCCAGGGAGAGTTTGCTGTCTGGAGATCAGTGTCCTTGGTTAGCTGGTAACCAGGGATGCTGATCTCTCTGCAAGTGGCCCGGATCCAGCTGTAAGATCACGGCTGGCTCCACCCAGCTGTCAGAAGCAGGCTGTCGGCCAGCTTCGGCTTTCAGCACGGCTCAGCTGAGCCGAGGCATATGCGTTGGGCTCGACTGAGCCGCTCGGCCAAGTTCGGGAGCTGTACGGGCTATAGTGAATAGCCTGTGCAGCAGCCCTTCGGTTCTACTGAACCGACGGGGTCCTGGGGCCGGAGCTAGCCGAAGGATCGGCTGAAGCTATGGCTAGATCCTTCGGCTGCTTCATGAATAGGCCCCTATGGGAGAATGTTATTGTGAAATACCATGTAAACAATCTGTCAGTCTTTTTCTACAAGCAAAAATAAACCTCTGCTGCAAAATCATGCCTGTTTTATCATGCTTACTCACATTAATCCACACCTATGTGTGCTGCAGGGCAGTGTGTGTTCCCCTTTTCTCTGATGGAGCCCAGTAACCCCAGCCCAACACTGCTCATACCTCACAATGCATTAGTGTGGAGCTAGGCAGGCAGCTCCCTCTGTCAGCCTGATGAGAAGATTTAACACCTTGGGAGAACAGCAATTATGCCGCCCCCGCCCCCAAAAACGGGAGATAGGGCGATGTAGAGATGCCGACTGTCCCCATAAGAATGATAAAGGGGATCAGCCCTATATTTTCCCATCCCGAATCACGGGGATGACTCTCAGATAGGCATTCAAATCATCCACCATCCAAAATGTCAGCTTTTAGAACAGGAAACAGCCATAATTTAAACAATCATAATGCATTCATATAAATAACATGATTATCTATATATGTATATATTATTTCCTTGTATATAATCAAATATGGCATACAATAGAACAAAATCCTTATGAAAAAGCACAATTCCAAATTACTACTAATTATGTGAAGAATAAATGTGAATGTGTGAACAAGATGTGCTATAATTAACTATTATCTCCAATATGGAGATAGATAGGGTGTTATGTCAATTAAGTATTTGAGAATCAGCCTGCCAGTGAAATATGCTTATAGACATTAAATAACAGTCTCCTTTGTTACCAAATTTACTAACAATACTATTTATAAGGTACTCTTACATCTTATGTCTCATCTAGCTGTTCCTGTTCAGGGCAGAAGGTTTGCCTGCAGACATAGAGAGATGGGACATGCATGTGCAAATGACTGCTTTCTGTTGTCTATGGATAGGTTTACCTTTTAATCTAGCTAAAGGTTAATTATTGAAATGTAACTCTATTTGGTAACTAAGTACAGCAAGTGGACTCATTTCACGCGCACATTTCACGGATTCTTTTATTTCAAGGTCATGTAAGCAACAGTATGATATTAATTCTACATGCCCTCACAACGCCTTTTTTATTATATCATGTTTCATTATCTGGAATGCAGGAAAGTTTTTGGATGTATGAAAAGATAAACTATTATTAAACCCTCAGGCCCATTTAAAAGCAGTATCTATAATCCTTTACTGTGTGTGGAGTGCATCAATAATTTATTAGAAGGACATAAAAAATAGAACAAGTAAATGTGCTTTTTATTTTTTTCCAGAATATACACAACTTTTCACAAAACATGTGCTTCTGTTGGATCTATCTATATCTATATATATTTTATATAGATATAGATAGATCTATCTGTATAGATAGATCTATCTATATATATAGTTTTGTAAGGAAGCTTTATTGACATTTAAAATGAACAGCAAAGTGTTTGCATGTGGTATATTGGCTAAGCACTTAAAGGAGAACTATGAGATGAGTGAAAATCACTCATCCTCATAGTCGAGCCGATGTGTGACAATAAAACTGTCACATGTCGGCTCAATAGATCGGGAAGTGAACAAATGCATACCGTCGCTGACTCACTTCTCAATCATCTCCCTGCAGAGAGCAGTGACTGTCAGTCACGGCTCCCCACAGGTATCCCCCCCTCCCCGCTCCAATCCTCCAGTGCTGACTGGAGGAACGGACCGGGAGGGGGTGGGTACAGCTGGCTCTGCCTCTAGGTAGGCAGAGCCAGCTGGGTGGATCTCGACAGCAATATCGGGATCCGTCCGGGCTGCAGAGCTCTCAGTATACCACGAGCTGTAACTCGCTATATACTGAGCTATGGGTCATGGGAGGACGCTAGTGTATGTCCTCCTGTGACCCTTAAGAGAACTATGGGGAAAACCACTTACCCCATAGTTCTCTTTTAAGTGAGCAGGTGGATATAAAATCTGATATTAGTTCACTGAAAGTCTGAAAAAGTTTCATTTACTCAGGTCATGGTAAAACTAGAACCAGTTAATCACATACAGCTGGATTTGTGATGTTATGTTGAAGACTTTTTATTATCTATCAAGGCAAATTTTCAGTTTTAGTGAGTGTCAGGAACATACCCCAGCAGTATACCCACATGGTAACCTTAACCAATCAACATGGAATGTGTCAAGGCAGATGTTGATTGTCCCCGTACATGATGAAAGGTGCTAATGTTTGTGAAATCATCCTGTTCCAATTACATAATTCAATTATCATGGAGCCATGAAGTCTGGGACAGGTGTTAATTGTTTCTATTACATAAATTAAGATGTGAATAGTGGTCTAATTGCTAGGGTAAAGATTCTGTATCCACAATTAATCCCCTGGCGCTTGTCAGTGATATTCAAACTCTTCTTTAATTGACACAGCTCATGGGTATTGCTCCTCTATCAGATTGGAAAGCTCTTACTGTTATCTAGACAAAAAAGCAAAAAGGGAGAGTGCACCACTCTGAGTGGCATCAAGCAGATTTACTAATATAGGCAGATTATAGATTATATTAAAATTATACCTATAAATATATATCTCTCTCTCTCGGCATAGTAAACATCTACATTTTTACCAATAAAAACAATTACACGTAAATTATCTCAATAGAAGAGAGCTCTCAATAAATAATCATACTTAAAACAATAATCAATTAATAAAAACAATTATGCGGAAAATGGTTTCTATAAAAACACTACTGTAACAATTCAATTATTAATAGAAATAAATACCCAACTATAACTTATTACACTAATGCACTCATGTAGGCCATTCGGTGTCAAGCTGTTCAACGTGTAGATCCAAAGACTCTCCCTTGTACAGAGTTTCTTGAACCTTAATCCTTCATCTCCTACTGATGGAATCATTTCAATACCAAACACTCCTAATCCCTCTGGTCAGGCATTATGGCATAAGAAGAAATGTTTTGGCACAGAATGGTCAGTTATATTTCTCTTGTGCTCTCCTATCCTAACTCTAAAAGCCCACATGGTTTGTTCAATATAGATTTTCCCACAAGGGCAGATCAAGCAATAAATTACAACATACGAATTGGTTAACAGAGAAAATCTGACCCTGGACACTCACCACTTCTTTTTTCCTGTGCCACATAAATTGACATATGCCACAATGTCTGGTATTGCACTTGTAATTCCTTTTTTGTCCGAACTATCCTCCCTCTAGACTCAGAGATCTATCAACTTTCATTTTATTGGGGGCTAACATGTTTTTTAACGTTCTTGGGTTTTTTTAAATCACATTGGGATGATCAGGTAACACATCTTTCAAAATTAGATCTTGTTTTAATATACCCCAGTGTTTTTTTTACAATTCTAGAAATCTGAAAGGCATTTTTATTGAATTGCATACTAAATTACAGAATCTAATTATTGGACTCTTCTCTTGTCTATTGTTTAGGAACACTTCCTGTATGTGTTTCGCCTCGTAGCCTTTATCTAAAAATGTGTTTTTTAGAATCGCTCCTTGAGTGTCATAATCATCTAATTTGGTACAAATTCTTCTTAATCTCCCAAATTGACCCTCAGGGATATTCTTAATACAGCGGTAATGATGTACACTCTTGGCATGTATATAAAAATTACCTCCTGTCGGTTTAAAATGAGTTTTTAGATGACAAATTCTCAGTTCTCAGTTAGTACACTTTGACATCAAATGATTGTGTAAGAATAAGCGTATGACCAACCAAAATTTGATGACAAAATAAACAATTATGACACTGAGCGATTCTAAAAAACACATTTTTAGATAAAGGCTATGAGAAGAAACACATAACATGTAATTTAGTACGCAATTCAATAAAAATGCTTTTCAGATTTCTAGAATTCTTTAAAAAAAACACTGGGGTATATTAAAACATCCATAACTAAGAAATAGCCTGTTTGAGGCTCTTTCTTAGTAATGGATACAGGTATTGGTGTTATATTAACATGACAGTTACCCTTTTTTTTTTCTTTGGTCTACAGCTAGCTATTTGAGTGATAGCTGTCATGTACTATTTTATTGTTTATTTTCATCGAACTGTCCCTTATTTAAGCTTATGCTTATGTTGATTTATGCCTTTGTATCCATGTATAATTTCTAATAAAAAGTTATTAAAATAAAAAAAAAATACAAGATCCAATTTTGAGAGATGTCTCACCTAAACATCCTAGTGTGATTTAAAAAAAACAAGAACATTAAAAAACATGTTAGCCCCCAATAAAATGGAAGCTGATAGATCTCTGAGAGAGAGATATTTATAGGTATAATTTTCATATAATCCTATCTTTGGGTATTTTGTGCACCTAATTTGAACGTGTCTACCAATGAGAACTCTAGTACTTGTGCCCTTGTGATTGGCTGGTTTTCAAGCCTTACAGAGCCAAGCTGATGTGGTATTGGAGGATCTGATGAAGGGGGTGTGCCCTTGAAATGCGTTATTCTGCTGCTGTTCCATCTGCGTCCTGTGTTACACCAATGGCTGAGCTTTAATTTAGTTATTTAAATTATTCACTTGGATCCTTGTATTTTTATTCTGTTGTGGAAATTCTTAAAACGCTGACATCTGCTGCACTTGTGGGTAGTTTTTTTTTATCATTGCCTATATTAATAAATCTGTTTGATGCCTCAAAGAGTTGTGCTCTCTCTAGTTTTGCTTTTTTGGCTGTGGTAAAGATGTTAAAATGGCATTAGATGTGAGTAGCTGGTTCACAGGAGACATGAAAGGTTATCTATCTCAAACTGGAACACCAATCACCAAACAAGGGTGGAGACCTTCAACACCATCTGTCATTCATATATAATTACATTTCAACATTTCTACCTTGTTGAGGCATTTTACCACACGTTACTGCACAATACTGTGTGTATTGCACTGTAGTGCCATTAATTTAAAATTGCACCCCAATGCACATAGACAGTAGTTGTCAACTCACCTCACCTGCGCTGCAGCACATTACAATGCACATACTATGCATTGTGGTATGCTGTGTTGATGAAAAAATTTTTTATGCATTGAACAGTATAAAAAAGGTCCCCAGCACATGTTAAGCTAACTATCAACAGAAACAAACTAACCTGTTTAACTACGTTAAATACTAAAAGCATAGTATATACTAGTATATATAGTATATAACCCTTTTCTGCAAAATGCTTCATTTAAATCAAATTACAGTTATAAGGGTTTTTTTTAGCTTTTATTCTGCTACGAAATGTTTTCTTTAACCCTTTCGCTGCCAAGCCCTGCGGAACGCTTTTAACCTCAGCTGGCCAGACCATTTTTGCCATTTTTTCCATCTTTTAGATTTTCTACTGCTGCGTTGCTAGCGTTTGTAAAAGACCCCCCAAACCATATATTTTCTGAAAGCACATGCCCAGTAGAATAAAAAGATGGTGCTACTAATTTTGTTGGTCCTCAAATCAATATTAAACCGATAAAAATACACAATTAAATTGATTAAAAGCACACTAAAACCAGTATCAGTGCACAAAAAATACTTTTATGACTAAATCTAGTAGATAAAACTATATTGAGTTAATATATAACAAATAGTTGTAGATTTTAAATTGCACATTTTTGCAAAATGGTAAAAAAGCAACGCAAAACTGTAAATAAGCAACTTATGTTAAAAATCATTTGTGCACTGTGTTGGTGTGTGCGTTGTGATAAAATGATGCAGGTGTACATTTAATCCCAACACATCGTATCACCAAGCACGGGAATGCATCACAACTCTTTGCCATGTGCTGCCACAATTAAATGAATGTTATTTTAAAAGAAAAAAAAAGAAAAAAAATCAAGCACTGTGATGCGTTCTTACAACACACCACAGTGCATGTCCATGGTGTACACCACAATATGATACACACTGTTGCACATGTGTGTTATCTGTGTGTGTGGGGGAGGGGGGGTGGGGGTTGTATTTTTTATCATTATTTATTTGTTATTTGATTTTTAATTATTTTCCTGTTGGGGGGCTTCCGGGAAATCTCAGCGGTCTAAACAGGCCCCTGGCATTTCCTTTTTGAAATAGAAAAAGAAATTGAGGACACAGAGTCCTCAATCTCTTTTTCTGCAGCCTCTGTTTTTCTGCAGCCTCCCCATTTTTTCTTAAATTGTATAGACAACCTCCCTCTCCTTCTCCTGAAGAAGCGCTATTTAGCGTGAAACGTCACGTTGAGAGAACCAAGCTCCTCCAACACCATTTTGTCATACCAATCATGTATTGTGTTTATGAATGTTCTATTCACCATGTCTACCAATCATGTCTCATTTTATCATTTATAATTTTCTGAGTGTTATTTCATGTATGAAGAACTTAATCATTGTGGAGTGAGCTCATAGGGGAATCACGTTGTCGATTTTATGAAATCACTTTCACCTTTTTAGTCAAATAAAGTTTTATTCTTTTCAAACAGGGGAAAAATATATAACATACATAGCACATTTTCAGGGTACATACAGGTATACAGGTAAGTTGGTCCGCAGGACCCAATACACTCAAATGACTCCTTATGGGGGGGGTATCTTCGAGCCATAGTAACCAATGATGAGCTTAGAGAGATAAAAAGCATATGATCATCCGCCACTGTGGTGTGCCATGTGGCTCCGTATACCTCATTAAACGTAGAGGGGAGGGGAGGGGGGGAGACAGATCAGTGGACGCGAGACAAGACAAAACAAGGACAACACAATACAAATACAGACAATGGTATGGTACGAGGACGACCAGATTGCTCGTGAAGGCGGGTGGGGACCTCAAGTAGGTTCCTGAGGCATAGCCCGGCCTACGACATACGATGTCAATAGAGAGTAGTGATAAAACTAGTCCCGACTATGGTGCTGAGGACAACAAGGCAGGGAAAGCAACTGAGTCTTGAAAGCAAATTCATGGCAACCACAGGTTTCGGAAGGATTCGTTGCGGTCTGCGTCTATAGCCACCATTTCTTCCATACGCATAGTATCGTTAATGCAAGTCAGCCACATTGTTAAAGAAGGCACTTGGGTGGACTTCCAATGAGCCGCGATAACTTGTCTGGCTGCAAATAGGAAGAACCTCAAGGTCGATTTCTTTGCTTTCGAGATTGAGGT